>NC_136423.1:60690000-60892500 GCF_052625555.1 Lactuca saligna | reverse complement strand
TGAGAATTTCCACGAAGGAAGTCCTAAGGCACAAATGAGTCCTAAATGACATATATTGATACATATATGTATATAATTAGTGTTCATAACAATCATATAGTTTGTTATTCATTAAGTTGATCAAATCTAACTCATATAGCAAGGCAATTTATATCAAATAATACAAATAATCATCTTATTATCTTAAAATTTGACAATTGTCATTTAATTGGATGAGGATAATCATTACCGTATCAAAAAAACACGATTTTTATGATACAAACCAGTTTGTGGTAATGATCCTAATCCAATTTTGGCCAAAAAGCCCGAAAAATCAGCATGTAGTAGGTTCTACTCGATGAGTGCATGAACTGGACTCGTCGAGTTGCCAGTCTGTGAGTGAACTCATCGAGTCAGATCATTGGACTCGCCGAGTTCATTAGTCAGAGGCCAGAAATGTGATTTCTTTCAGATTTGAAAATTAACCAAGCATGAGTATAATAGAAAACAATCCTAGGATTTTATACCACTATTGGGTTTTTAGCACTATAACACTCATATGGTCCACATGCAACCCTAGATGCTTTGGATGTATGTTTTCTCTAATTATACATGCAACTTCATTTTCTAAATCACACACCCTAACTAGCATGCAATAGATGATATATACAACACAAAATCAAGTTAAATGAATACCTTTTAGTGTAGCTTGTATTTCTTGGCCTTTGAAAGCTATAGCACCTTAAGTGTAATGCCTCTAATATGTCACAAACATCAAATGAAAGAGGAGGCTTATGAGAAGAGGCTAGGTAGAACCAAAAATTGGTTATGGTTCTTCTTTAGAATACATTAGCCGATTTTGGGGTTAAGGGGTTTCTTTTATAGTGTGGCAAATATTAGGGTTTCATCCATGCAAACCCTTATGACCCTTAATGTTTCTTAGGGTACACGGGTTAAACCTTCATAGACTATAACATATGTTTAGCCCATCCATAATCAACCATGGATTGTTGTCCAAAACTATAAGTATCACTGATTAACCTAATCAATCCCCATAAATTCAATCAGTCTCTTTTGATCACTAAATTAATTCCAAATTAATTCTTGATCAATACTAATTAATTAATATGATTTATTAATTATTATATTATACTTATAATATATTAATAAATCACACAGAACCTTTTTCTCAAAAGTTCATCCTATCAAATTGCTCAGGTGAAGGCAACCCAAAAGGACCATGCTACTATCGGGTCAAGTACATACCAATTATAGTTATGGACTTAGACACCTAATCCAAAAAAATTAAGTCTCAACCTTGACAACTCTTTCTTTTAGATCTAGCTAGGTGGCATTTTGTTATGATTTAGGTCCCTTTCTGGTGGTTCTTGTGAATAGTATTTACTCCATAATTTTGAGCTTCATATTTGGCCTTTGTTGGGATTATAGAGTCATAAAGTTTGGATGTTGATGAGTATAAACCTTGCATTCATGACTTGGTAGTATTTTGGTGAAGCGTGGGGACTTAGGGTTTTAATTTGGGTCCCATTAAGTCATGCTAAGTCATAAAAGTGAGGAACAATATGACTTAAGAAGTCCCTTTGAATCAAATTTGGAAGTTTGGACTAAGGCCTTAAGGTATTAAGAAGTTTTAAGACATTTTAGAGTGATTTTGACCTTTCGAATTCTTCTTTGGTGATTGGGCTTCATTAAGCCATGCTAAGGTCTAAAGTCTTCGACTTTATGGATAAAGTCACTTATAGTTAGCTATTCTGAAGTTTTATACGTCTTGGATTAGGGGTTTAAGATGTTTTCTAGGTTGGGTATGGGCAGGGTCAGTATGCGGGTCGTACTGGGTTTCTTATGCGTATGCTTAGCATACCCACTGAGTACACAGGGCGTAGTCAATCAGGAAGGATTTTGTACATTGGGCTTCGTTTTGGGCCATCTTTTGCACTTAGTTGTCTTAAGCCCTGTTGGGCCATCAGGTTTTGGGATGATAATTATATTAAGAAGGCCTACAATAGTTTTGGGCCTAATTTGGAAAGTTGGGCCATGGATTTGGTCTTGGGTGGTTTTGGTATTTGGGCCTTGTGGATTACATGGTTTGGGCCTAATTCTTGGTCCAAGCTAGGTTAGGGTAAAATGATCTTCTTACTCCGAGTATGGATTTATGGATATAGATTGGAACCCAATTGTTTATTGGGTGTTGCTTTGATTTTGACAGTTCGGGGATCTGTCAGCTAGCAGCCAGGGATTTTCTGTATGATTTGGCAGCGTGAGGTGAGTTTTCTCACTGGGTTTAGCGGATCTAAGGCATCAAAGTCGACCCTTGATTGGTTATGTTTATATACTTGTTGTCTTTGTGATACTTGTATGTGCTTATATATGTATGTTTGTTGGGCGGGGCCCGTTATACCAGTGTGGGCGGAGCACGTACTTCATTGGGTGAGGCCCATTATACGAGTGTCGGCAGGGCCCGTATCTCATTGGGTGGGGCTCGTTATGTGAGTGTGTGTGGTGTCTGTATCTCATTGGGCAGGGCCTATTATGCGAGCCTAGGTGGGGCCCGTATCTCATTTGGGTAGGGCCCATTATATGATATTTATGGTATGTGCTATGTCGGGGAACTCACTAAGCTTGGTGCTTACGATTTGCAGTTTATGTTTCAGGTACTTTGGTTTTCAAATGCAAGAGCTCGGGATGGTTGCAGGGCACACACCGCATGTTTTCTGCATTTTGTGATTTACTCTAATTCGAAGATGTTTTGCTAAATCTTTATTACCATTGTCTTATGGAAATGGTATGTATTAACGATTTATTTATTTGATAAACAAAATTTTATGTCATTATCTTAGGACGTTATAAGGCGGGTAGCGGTCACGGGTGGTGGTAGTTGTTGGTGGCGGTGGCGGGTGGTAGTAGTTGTTGGTGGCGACTGGTGATAATGGATGATGGATGGTGGTTTTGATGGGTGATAGGTGATGAGTAGTAGTAACGGATGGTGGTGATTGGTAGTGGAGGCAGGTTGTGGTGTTGGGTGGTAGAGTGATGGTAGGTGGTGGGTGGGTGGTAGTGCTGGTGAGCGGTGGTTGGTGGTAGTGAATGATGGTGGGTAGTAGTGGTGGTGCTGATAGTCGTGAGGGTGATGGTGGTAGGTGGTAGTCGTGGGTGATGGAGGTGGGTGGTGGTAATGGGTTGTAGATTGTGGTGATGAGTGGTTGGTAGTGGGTTGATGGTGGTGGTGGTTGTTGGTGAGTGGTGGGTGATGGGTGATGGATTGTAGGTGGTGGTGATGGGTGGTTGAAATCATTTAAGGGTATTCTGAACATTTTGTACTTTTTAATTAAGGTATCATTTAATTGAAATCCTGCAATTAAGGAAATAAAATCAATAATTTTGATCTAGTCTCTCTCTTGCATCGTGTCTTATATTCAAGGAATTACCAAGATGAATGACCGACACCCCACAACACAACCAATCAAGACCTTGATTTCTTCTTTCTTCTTCCATTCGACACACATCACAGATAGAAGGAGTCGATCGCTTCTTCGTTTTTTTTTTCTGATGCGTACACACGAGATGGAGAAGGGAAACGCACGACCCCTTTTCTTCCCTCCTGAGGATCGATTCTTGATCTCTCATAATCCTAATCAATAGGCGACGCTCTCAATTCGTACATGTATATTTGAATATTGAATCTATTTCCTTTTAGCAATTTGCAGGAAATACTCCCAATTCCCATGGACAACCGAAATGTCTAGTACAAATCTGTTAGAATTCATCAATGCCCACCATGTGCTTGATGTAATTACTGAACTAGGAGTACAACAAATTATCTCTATTAATGATATTATTTGTGTGCTATAATATTATTGGAATTTGATTTTATGTTTGTTCACAAGTTTTCGTTACAATAATGTTCACACGTTTTCCTTATGTTTATGATGTTGAAGCAAATAGACATATGAGCTGATCATAGCTTTGACCTTGTTTACCTTTTTATAATATTTCCATTCTAAAAGAATAGTTTATTATATAAGAATATTATTGCTTTATTTCTGATAGAATTTGTAGTTAATTAATTATATGTTTAATGTGCAGTTGTTACAAGTGTATCACTACAAAGTATTTGACAATGAATTTGTGATAGAAATGGCTTGAAGAATGGCTTGAAGACTTGATGTGAAAGGCTCCTTGTATAAAATCATTCTTATGCAATACAATTCTGACAAAATGTTAATGTCACAAAATGTCAATCTCATAGAATGCTAGCATATTTTGAATTGGCTTAGAGGTCAAACATACACAAGACATCTAGAATGTTGTTATTTTTTAAGAATTATACTTGGTATTCTTTCAGAATGTTTGTTATAATTCAATGAATCACAATCGTACAATGTAATTATTTGGTATATTATTAGTTCAAGAATCGATTTTGTGTATTCTTTCAGAATGTAATTATTTGGTATATTATTAGTTCAAGAATCAATTATGTCATTCTGATAGAATAAAATCGAAAAATATGTTTACTACTTTATGGTTAAAATTCTATCATTGTGACAGAATAAAAATCGGATTTTTAATTTTAAATTAATTTAAAATATTTAAAATTTTAAAAATAAAGGAATTAATTATCTCTAAAAATCTGAAAATTTCCTTTTTTAATATAGGTTAATTGACTAGAATGCCCTTATGCTCAAATTTGTGTGATTATATGGTAAATATTATCCTATTCAACTATCATAGACCGTCAGATCATGACCTTTAATTATATTCCATCAAATGGTTCAGATCTGTACATTCTGGCACACAATAGTTACTAAAATCAAAATAATCTAACCCTATATATATATATATATATATATATATATATATATATATATATATATATATAGACAGAGGTTCAATAAAAAACCATAATTATCAAGAAAACAATCGTGAGCGTCGGAAATTAGCATGATCAACGGCCAAGGAAACAGATGTACAGTTATAAAATTAGATGCACACATCGGATTATACAATCAGGTTCTCTATGGATCTCTATGGAAAGAGGACGAAAAATCGTAAACAACGGTACATATATATATATATATATATATATATATATATATATATATATATATATATATATATATATATATATATATATATATATATATATATATATATATATATATATATATATATAGACAGAGGTTCAATAAAAAACCATAATTATCAAGAAAACAATTGTGAGCGTCGGAAATTAGCATGATCAACGGCCAAGGAAACAGATGTACAGTTATAAAATTAGATGCACACATCGGATTATACAATCAGGTTCTCTATGGATCTCTATGGAAAGAGGACGAAAAATCGTAAACAACGGTACATCTGAACAGGTTGACAATGTGAATCTGAACTAAAATATCAAACTTTTTTTTTAATATCAATATAAATCTATATTTACAAAGTACCAAAAAGTATGATTTTGATATATTTATTAATTTTTTTCTATAAAAAAAAATAGACCTTAACTTTTCAACAAAATAATGAAGTGAGTTTTTTTCGAAAAAAAAAAGTTTGTTTTTTATATATTAACATGGATCTCTATGGAAAGAGGACGAAAAATCGTAAACAACGGTATATTCGTTTTTTTTTCTATAAAAAACATGGCCTAAAAAAATTTTAAACATAAAAAAGAAGTGGATTTTGTTATAATCCGGTGCATTTGCATCTATTGTAAAAGTGTACAAACCTTTCTTTTGCCGTTGATCGCTTTATATTCCATCACTTTGGATTGGTTCCTTAATTAATACTAGTTCTCTATTGAATTTTCCACATACACACACACACACACACACACATATATATATATATATATATATATATATATATATATATATATATATATATATATTGTAAGAGTCTACAAACCTTTCTTTTGCAATTGATCGTTTTAAATTCCATCGCTTTGGATTGGTTCCTTAATTAATAATAGTTCTCTATTGAATTTTCTCTATACACACACACACATATATATATATATATATATATATATATATATATATATATATGTTAAATGAATTTTCAATGTAAGACTGATTTTGTGAAATTTAATGATAAAATATAATATATTATTAAAATTTGGTATACAAGGTGTTTAATAAAATGTATTAGTGTATTAGTACATGTCTTTAATTTGTAACTTAGTGTCTAAACCGATGATTAAAATGTGAAAGATTGTCTAAACTATTGTATTAAACTGTGAATGAGTGATTAAACTGTTGTATTAAATGGTGAATGATTATTTTAAACTTTGTATTAAATTATGATTTTATTGATTTAAATTGTGAATTTCATATATTAAACTAGGAATTGATTGTATTAACTCATGAATTGTGAATTGTATTATGTGAATTTACCATATTATGTTGTAAATGTTATATGAATTTTTTTCTTCTGAAATATGAGATGAAAGAAGCATTGTACATTTATATACATATATGATTTTATCTAATTTTGAAGAAAGTATGTAAAATTTTAATTTTGAATATTTGTGTAAATACACTTTGAAAGAAGCACTAGCTTATACATGCATGCAATGAATTTTTTTTGTTTAAACTATGAAGTAACTATATTACCATGTGAATTTTGTGTTTTAAACTATGAATTTATTGTATTAAACTGTGAATTTGTCGTATTAAAGTGCAAATTGACTGTATTAAGAGTTTTTAATTGATAATATGACTTTATATATATATATATATATATATATATATATATATATATATATATATATATATATATATATATTTGTATTAAATGGTAAATTTATTGTATTAAGTTGTGAATTTCTTGCATTAGGTTGTCATTTTGTGTTTAAAACTCTAAAATGATTGCACTAAGCTATGATTTTTTTTTTTTATCTCAACTGTGAATTTACTATATTAAGTTGTGAAATTTATGTATTAAATTGTGATTTTTGTGTTTTAAATTGTAAATTGACTGAATTTAGTTGTGAATTTTCTATCTAAACTTTTCATTAACTGTATTAAGTAGTATATTTTTAATGTCGTTTTTGTTAAAATATGAATGATTTATTTATGAATGTTTGTGTTATTTTTCTTGTGAATGTATTTATTGTTTGTGTTGTATAACTATTTTGCAATAAACGTTGAATTCGTGAATTAATTAGTTTATTAAATTGTGAAAATAATATTTAATTTATTGATGAATAGTTTTATATATAGATCTGGTTTGGAAGGAATGATGGTTGTGACGGTAACATATGTGGTTGGTGGTGACGTGTGGTAGTAGTTGGTGATGATTGTGGTAGCGTTTGGGTTTGACTTCTTTCAATATGTGAATTAGTGTATAATGAATTTTATTATGTTATGTTGTGAATTTAATATATTAAACTAAAAATGGATTGTATTAAGTTATATATTTTATATAAATCTTCTGTTAAAACATAAACGAATGTATTCATGAAAATATTAAATTGTATATTAGTGAATTAATATGTTTATTAAACTGTGAATATGGTACGTTAAATTGTGAATATTTCTTTTATATATATATATATATATATATATATATATATATATATATATATATATATATATATATATATATATTTTAAATCTACGATTTCGAAAAAAAAGAATTAAATTTGTCAAGTGAAAATTTCATTTTATTATAATATTTTTGAATATTTAGCTGCAAAAAATGGTACTATTTAAAAGTATTACCAAAGAATTCAGAAGTACAATTTGTGAATAGCAACAAATATACTATTGAATTTAGTATTAGTCCAATGGTGGTCCGGTGGCTGTCAAGCAAACAATAGAAACTAGTTGTAAAATAAGGAATCTGAAAGTCTGCTTATTTGATTTATTCAAAATTCCCTTAATGAAAGCATTTTAAAAAAAATGGTTCTTAAGTTTCTTAACTTTTTGGGCTTCTCATTTGAAGCGACTCCTTATATATATATATATATATATATATATATATATATATATATATATATATATATATATATATATATATATATATATATATATAGGGCTGAGATCTGTTGAGAACTCATAGTTTACCGAGAACCTGAGAACTAAATATAGAGCATTAGATAAAAATTAACTCATTAAGGGCATGATCGTAATCTTACCGATTTGATTTAATGTTTATTTTTTTGTGTTATTGGACAAAATTAACATAATAAATCAAATTTTGGATTTTAATATTTATTTTGAATTGAGTTTTTTTTTTCTTTTCAGAAAACATGAATTTTTTTAAAAAATAATGAACAATTTTAATTTTTTAAAAAGATTGCAAAATTTTTCAAAAAGAAATTGCAATTTAAAAAAAAAAACTGTTGTTTTAAAAATTATAAAAAAAAAACTACAATGTTTTTAGAAAAAAAACCCTATAATTTTTTTATATAAAAACTGCATTTTTTTTTCGAAAAAAAAAAACTACAGTTTTTTCAATAAAAAACCTCCAAATTTTTTTTAAAAAAACTACAATATATTAAAAAAAAAACTGCATTTTTTTCTTTAAAAACTGCATTTTTTTGTTCAAAAAATAATCGTAATTTTTCTTATACTATAATATTCGTAAGTAAATCATAAACGATCTTATTTATTAATCAATCTATAAACATAATGGTACAATTATTTTGTTCGATACAAAATAATATAAAAAAATAAAAATAAAAACTTCAAAGATTCACAATGTTATCATTTCTTCATATCAAGATTTTTATATTTTCTTCAATTTATCACTTTTTGTATCTTCAAAATTTTCCACAAATTCTTTCAAATCTACAAGAAAAAAAAATGATTAATGCAAGAACACTTACAAAAACGCATATGTATATATCATGTAATATTCACATTCGATTATATAATGTAATTTTCACATGTGATTGTATCTTTTAAAATTCAAATGTGAAATTCATAAGAAAATAAAAACGAAGAATACTCACACAAAATTACATGTGATTCATATATGAATTACATGTGATTTATATGTGAATCACTTTTAATTCATATTTGATTCACTTGTGAACTACATGTGATTCATATGTGAATTACATTTGATTTATATGTGAATCACATGTAATTCCTATTTCATATGTTATTCGCTTGTCAGTTAAATGTGATTCATTTATGAATTACATGTTATTTATACGTGAATCACATATGATTTACATGTAAATCACATGATTTATATGTAAATCACAGGTAATTCAGATGTGATTCACTTGTGAATTACATGTGATTTATATGTGAGTCACGTGTGATTTATATGTGAATTACATGTAATTCATATGTGATTTGCTTGTGAATTACATGTTATTCATATGCGAATTACATGTGATTTATATGTGAATAACATGTGATTTATATGTGAATCACATATAATTCATTTGTGATTCATATGTGAATTACATATAATTCATATGTGAATTACATGTGATTTTTATCAATCAGATATGTAATGTAACTAACTGTCTAGGTTACTATAAAGGAATTACATGTGATTCAAGAACAATAATTAATCAATAAAAAAGGAACGATTTTTAATAACTTTTTAAATTCTTTTTTAAGAAATGAAAAGTTTTTAGTCAACTTGAAAATTACCCGCGTTTTGGCTTTGAATCATAAATAGTTAATAGTTAAAGACGCAAAGATACTTTAGACATACATATTTGGTCTGTAATTTGCAATCACAAAATAAATAAAGTGTAGCTAGTTGTACCCGTGCCTTGTGGGATGGTGTAATCCAACATCATATAGTTGTCTATGATAGTATTTCCAACTATGTGAATGGTTTCTAATAATAATTGAGTGCAATTTCAAGAGCCCATCCATCAATCACAAAAGCCACATCCTGCAACAAAATACATACATACCTTCTAATTACATTTAAATCAAAGAAACAAAACAGTAATTGCATCAATAATAAATGTAAGTCATTTGTTACCTTAGGTTCTTCTTTAGTTATCTTCATTGTAAGAAAAATTCTTTCCATATTTCTATAAACTTCATCTTCTGTTTTTCCATTAACTAATAGAAGTTGGTCTTTGGGTTCTATACATGATTGAAACATAATGAAATTTGAAAACTACAAACAAATCATAAATTCTAAAATTTAATCAAACATGGAAAACTACCATTCCTACTCAAGATACGTGTAAACTCAAGAAATAACAACATAATTTTGTTCATTGTTTACTTTATAATTGAAAAACAAATTGAAATGGTAAAATCCTAAGAAAATATCATGGATTATTAGAAGTGAACAAAGGAATGCAAAGTTGTATACTTGTATTAAGCCAATCTACCTTAAAATTAAAGCAAAGGAACTAAATATGGTTCAGGACTTTCATCGAGCAACTTGTGTGCACTTCAAAAAACCTGACACTTTGAATACAAATTGACTATATTTTCATCGGAGGTCCATGTTAAAGAGAACAACAATATTCATAAGGAAACACATGAAGGAAAAGAGCAGTAGTGTTTTATATTTTCACGAAAATGTTCTTCTTAATAAGAAAACTTATAAACTCTAAGTAATTTCGATATCACATATCGTATTGAATCTGATAACTAAATCAGAATACGAACAAGCATATAGATTGTCAACATAATTTTGGTAATGCAGAAAAGAAAAAGTGACATCTGATCTAAAAAACCGAAGAAATGCAGAAAAATAAAAACCTCGGTTTAGGCAACTTCTAGTGGATGAAAATTGAGACCAATATCGAGAGTTAGGGATAGTCTGATAGGCTAAGGTCAAGTGCTCCAGGCGTAAGTATAGCGATCGAGACCAGATGCACTTTTGATATTGTTTTCACTTTGAATTCTTGATCGACAAAGGATCTTCTTCTCTGTTCAGGTCTTCAATCCACAGAGGAGGCCGAAATGAAGTCGGCGATAATGGTGTACTCCTGGGAACAAATTGATGGAGGATAAAACGATTCAAAATCAAAGCATCTTCATTGGAATTTTTTCTATGAATAACGTGAGATCAAGGAGTGTGGTGGTCGACAGCGGTAGAGGTGGTCGGTGAAGGTAGGAGAGAGGCGATTGAAGATGGATGATGGAGGATGCAATCGTCTTTATCGTCAATCAAGAATGTGAGAGGGGAAGAGATTTGATGACGAACACAGAGAAATAGTATAAGGAAAGGGTTTGACAGGATCAGGTGTAAGTTTTCTATCCTTAAAAATGCCCTCTAACAAATTGAAATAAGATACCCCCGTGTTTTTTTATTTCCAAATTTTTACAAAAATGCCACAAATCATCTTGACCCTCTATTATTTTGATCTAACGGTCCTTGTTTGGTCCTCGGGAAAGTATAGGTTCTCAAATGATCCTTCCGTTATATATATATATATATATATATATATATATATATATATATATATATATATATATATATATATATATTCACGTTAGTTCAATTGAGAAAATAAAAAAAGGTTAAGAATGGGGGAATTATTGTCGGCCACTTATTTATTTTTACCACAAAAGTCTCCGTCGTACCAGCGGAAATGGGAAATGAATACACATATGTTTTTCAACAAAATATGTTTCCTTAAATTAAGCTAATCATTACCTTAATATATACAAAAACATAGTTTTTTTTTTTCGTGTTTTTAATTTTTAAGAAGCTATTTTTATTGAAAAATGATTATAATATACTAAAATTCATGATCTTTTATTCCTTACAAATAGACATCAACATTGATATAGTTTTAAGATAAAATAAAAAAAAATATTTTCAGCAATCTTTATTCACAACGGAATAAAAATGTATTAGATTTTTAGTACAGTACATTCATTATTTACTTATGAATAAAAAATATGATTAATTTTTTTTTTACAGATTAAGTACCATTCAAAATGTAACAACGTAAATTTCAAAACAATTTTTCACTTTTAAAATTTATAATTTTAATTCATAAACATCTCATATCTCATTATATCACATATCAAATCCATAAAAACACATCCCAAGATCAAAATGTATAAAACTCCAATAGTGTGAACTGATCATGCCGGCACCTTCCCGCGATCCTTACTAGTACCTGAAACACATAACCCAAAACACTGTAAGCATAAATTCTTAGTGAGTTCCCCAAAATACCACATTTAACACATAATAGCCAATCGAGGCTATAACTCTGTGAGACCTCTGGCTCTAACTCTGTGGACCCTCTGGTCCTAACTACGTGAACTCTGATATATACACAACATAAATCACATAGAAATAATATTGTGCAACATATCACAATAATAGCATACAAGATACTCTATCACATAACTATAATTACCACTCAAGGTAAAGTATAGTGAGAAGACTCGCCTCGGATAACTCGGTAAACCTCGAACTCTGAAATTCTGCACTAGCCTCATTACTCCAATTAATATAACTTCTATAGGCTAGGCTAACCCCTCTATATAAGTTCTATAAGAAGGGTAAAAGGCCATTCTACCCCTATAATGGCTCATAAGTCCAAACATTGACTAAACCCTAAAAGTCAACAAAGTCAACGGTCAAACTTTGACCAGACTCATCGAGTGTACTCGGGCGACTCAGCGAGTCCACACTAGTCCTCTAGATCGTTCCAATCCTTACTTGGCACGACGAGTCCCCTCTCCACTCGCTGGGTTACTCAGTAACAAATCGCGAGGCAAACCAGACTTGACTTGTCGAGTCCACTCATGAACTCGACGACTTGCTGTGATGACAACACCCATATAACCTTCTAAGGTCAGGTCTGCTTTCCTAATCTATAGATCTGACTTCCCCATAACCAATAACCATGTAAAGGTCAAATCTTGCTACACATGCATTGCACCCAAGTCTTATTTTGGTGAAATTCCTTCTAACATGGCAACCTAGTGTCCTTTCATCCATAAACCAACATAAAGCAGAATGTGGAAGGCTCTTTGGACCTCTATGGGTCCAGATCTGAGGTCTAACATAGTAAAGGACCATAAACTCCACTTATCAAACTCTAAAAAGGATATAGAAAACCCTAGATCATGGATCATAACCCAAAACAGAAACGAAGTTCGATTTGATAACTAAAAAGTGTAGATCTGAACTTGAAAACCCTGGATCCACAGCTCCTTTGACCTCCTCTTGCTGGAAACAACTTCTCCTTTGATAAATCACACCAAAATTGATCAATATAGCCTTATCTCTCTCAACTCGCTCAAGATCTCAAGGGTCACTCTCTCTGGACAAGTAGCTGCACAAGAGGGATATAAGGTCCTTTAAATAGGGCACAGGCATGGGGATTTAGGGTTTCAATCGTCAGCACGGACTCGTGGAGTCGACCCTTACCGACTCGTCGAGTCCCCTCATTTATCAGTCAATAATACGCGATCCTAGTCGATGAGTCTAGGCGTCAACTCATTGATTCCCTCTCTTAACTCCAAAAATAAATGATAAAATATAATACCTAGAAATCCGGATGTTACAATTCTCCCCCACTAGAATCTGACTTCACCCTCGAAGTCTTACTCCACAAACAACTCTGGATGCTGCTCACGCATCTCCGACTCCGGCTCCCAAGTCAACTCAGATCCTCTCCGATGCTTCTACTGAACCTACACCAGGGGCACCTCCTTGTTCCTCAAAACCTTGATCCTCCAATCCATAATCACAAGTGGCCTCTCAACATAATTCAGATTGGCATCCACCTGAATATCCTCCAACAGTACTATCGCTGACTCTTCGGCTATACACTTCCTCTGCAGGAAGCTCCAGACGATATGCTACCCTGCCTACCCTTACAGTCACCCTGAACGGACTGATGTAACGGGGCCCCAACTTTCCCCCTCTTCCTGAATCGGATCACTCTTTTCCAAGGAGATACCTTCAGGAGTACGAAGTCTCCCACTTGGAACTAAAGCTCGGACCGTCGCCTATCCACATAACTCTTCTGGCGACTCTGAGCTGTCAGAAGCCTTTGCTTGATCTGCTGTATATGCTCTATCGTCTGAAGCACTAACTCAGTGCTGCCATCACTCGCTACCCAACCTCTCCCCAGCATATGGGATTCCGACACCTCCTCCCGTACAATAATTCAAAGGGAGGCATTCCGATACTCGAATGGTGGCTGTTGTTATACGAAAACTTAGCCAACGGAAAATACGTGTCCCAAATTCCTCCGAAGTCCATCACACATGCTCACAGCTCATCTTCGAGCATCTGAATCATCCACTCACTCTAACCATCTGTCCGTGGGTGGTATGCGGTACTAAAATGAAGTCTCGTACCTAACTCCTCATGGAATTTCTTCCAGAATCTGGAAGTGAAACATACATCTCGATCTAGCACGATCGAGATCGATACTCTATACCGCGATACCACCTCTGTCACATATATCTCTACCAGCCTCTCAGGAAAAGAGCTCTCATTGATAGCAAGAAAGTGAGTGCTCTTCGTCAGCTGGTCAACAATCACCCAAATTGCATTGACACCCCCCACAGTCCTCGGCAATTTGGTGATAAAATCCATGGAAATATGTTCCCACTTCTACTCGGGAACCTCAAGTGGCTGCAACTTTCCATGCGAACACTGATGCTCGTCCTTCACCATGCGACAGATCAAGCACCTCTCTACGAACCACTCGACATGTGACATCCCCAAAATCACGGCCAGAAAAGACCAATTTTCATTTATGCTTTTAAAATAATTTCAGAGTAAATCCTTTTGATTTGAAAGAGTTGCGGAATTTGTTCCCAAAAACAAAGTATGATAAAATAAGATTTACCAAAGCATTTCTTAAAGAAATGTATTTTTCATTATATTACAATACTCGGGATGTCATGTTCCGATAAACAGACCAAAAGAATAAAAATTTAAATATAGACCTTACAACAGTTATTTACAACAGCAGGTCTATAATCCAAAAATAACTTAACAAGTCATCCAACTTATGCTTTGGCGCCACTACCTGTAATACAAAGAAACTGAGTGGGTCAGGCTTGGGAGCCTGGTGAGCATATAGGGTTTTCAACCCACAATAAATAATTATATTTAATTCCACCAACCAACAATAACGCAATTACCCATTCCCGTTATTCTCACTTTACATCCCTAAGACAACTAACGTAAGGGACCTAGTCTAAGAATATTTCATCAGGGCGACAACACATGCTTCGGGGGTTCCTTAGCAATATAAGTCAAATAAGGCAACCATGAGGTAGATGGAGTACAACAAATGAACACCCAAGTTCATTAACACCTACATGTGGCGAGCCTGCTAGTGTTCCACAAGACTATCTAGAAAAGTCTGTGGTCGTCATCTAAACTCCGCTAGATGACTGAATCAAAACAACAACGAGGCCTCTCATCTATTTATTACACACCAACTATCTACCCATGTTCTACCCAACATATTAGTAGATAAAAAGATACATTTTTATACATAGTTTAAAAAAACATGTATAACATGCTTTAATCAGTACATATTCCACATAACAGATGAGGCACACACACATAACACGTATTTCATAGAGAATAAATCAGATCTATGAGATAGAAGAGAGTGAATATACATTCACACATATAACAACAAAATATATACACACATCATGTGTTTTATATAAAATACTTCATAATATTGTATTAGAAGAAAATAACTACACACTCACTTGATCAGAAGATGATCGGACAGCACTACGGCTTACAGTAGTAGTAATCCTCAGCAGATCTGGAAGATCTTCACAAAAATCGAACTTCTCGCGGGCAGAGCTTCGGCTCGGGAATCGCACTTCTCGGGATCTTCAGGGCTTCAGGACTTGCTTCGGGATATTTCTTGCACGTAAATCGAGGTAAAACGGGAGAGAGAAGATAGAAAATATCAACCCTAAACGGTTGGCCCTTCAAATCTATTTATAGGGCAAATTTGACCCTTGCCATGTCGTGGCAACCATTTTCCATGTTGTGGGTTTGGTCGTCACTGCAGACGTCATCGCAAGTTTCATCTGGGGGAATCCCGGAGGTGTCAGAAGACTTGCCACGTCGTGGTCTCTGACACAGCCTTGGGGTTCGTGCCCCGAACTTCAGAAATTCATAACTTTCGCATAAGAACTCCGTTTTCGATGTTATTTATATCGACGCGAAGGTGAGATTATGCTCTAAAACTATCATTTAGACTTCATTGTCTAATTCTGAATTGATTTCTAATATATTATAAGTATATTACTTATATAGTATTTTTAGTAGGCCGGGACAGGAAAACTCTGTTCGAAATTTCATAACTCCTTCATCTGAACTCCGTTTTCGTTTGTCTTTTTATTGTTGGACTACTATCAATGAGATCTTCAATTATCATTTAGAAATTTTTGGCTAAATATCACTTGATCTCTATTTCGAGTATTCGGGCTGCATACCGCTAAGTCGAAACTTCGAAAAATCATAACTTCCTCATATGAAGTCAGATTTAGGTGTTCTTTTTATGCACGCTCTCGGTTTAAAGAACTCTACAACATTCGATTAGAAAACTAAGGCTAAATTTCATACTAACGTAAATTTCACTTTTTACGTCATTCAACGTTGCTAGGTCTGTCGCGAAACTTCGACAGGTCATAACTTCTTCGTTATAACTCGGATTTCGACATTCTTTATATATTCAGAAACCTCGTTTCAACCACTACAACATTATCCATAGATATCAGCTTTATCTAACATTTCATTTTGATGCTTATTTTTATTCTTAATTAAATTAAGTCACACAACTAAGCACATAACACATAATACTTAAATATTTCATCGTTAATACTTCAAAAAGAGTTAGAATGGTTAACCTAGACTATTACATCAATGATAATGCCTAGCCTAGAAACGCGGACGTTACAATTCTCTCCCCCTTAGGATGATTCCGTCCCCAGAATCACACATCAACAAACAAATGCGGATAGTGACTCAACATGTCACTCTCCGTTGCCCACGTGAGATTTGGCCCATTCGAAAGTTTCCAATGGACAAGCACTAATTCGTCCATCTTGCGTTGAAGCTTCTTAGTCTTTCGGTCAATAATTGCCTCTGGTTCTTCAATTAACCTCTTGTTTTCATCAATTCTCAATTCAGAAATTGGAATTATATCGGGAACTTCTCCTGTGAACTTGCTCAAATAATACACATAACAAGTGTTGTGAATTCCATTTAGTTCTTCGGGTAATTCGAGCTTGTAAACTTGGTTCCCAACCCTCTGAAGAACTTTAAACGGTCCAATAAACCTTGGACTCAACTTTCCCCTTTTACCAAATCTTATAAGTCCCTTCCACGGTGAGACTTTAATCAAAACCGAATCTCCAACCTCAAAAGTCATCGGTCTTCGCTTCTTGTCAGCATAGCTCTTTTGACGATCCTGAGCTGCTAACATTCTTTCCCTGATCACTTTCAACTTCTCAGCAGTCAGATGGACCATCTCGGGTCCCATAAACTGCTTTTCCCCAGCCTCAAGCCAACACGATGGTGTACGACACTTTTGTCCGTACAAAGCTTGATAAGGTGCCATCTTTATGCTCGAGTGGAAACTATTATTGTAGGAAAATTCTACTAAAGGTAAGTGTTCATCTTAGTTACCTAGGAATTCCAGGGTGCACGCTCTCAGTATATGTTCAAGTGTTTGTATTGTTCTTTCACTCTGACCATCAGTCTGCGGATGGTAAGCTGTACTTAAACACAACTTGGTACCCATTTCCTCTTGTAGACTTTTCCAAAACCTTGAGGTGAAACGGCTATCACGATCCGATACAATCGTTAACGGAACACCGTGAAGCCTCACAATTTCCTTCATGTAAGAATTCGCAAGCTTTTCTATAGACCATTTGTCATTGGCTGCTATGAAATGCGCACTCTTAGTGAATCGATCAACGACCACCCAAATCACGTCGTGACCACTTTTTGTTCTGGGTAGTTTAGTGACAAAATCCATCGCAATCTCTTCCCATTTACCCATAGGCACAGGTAAAGGTTCTAAACTCCCATATGGTTTCTGATGTTGTGTCTTGACTCTCGCACAAGCCACACACTCTGCCACATACTTTGCAACGTCAAGCTTCATTGTTGGCCACCAGTAGTAGGGTTTCAGGTCATTATACTTTTTAGTGCTACCAGGATGAATCGAGTACATGGTTTTATGAGCTTCTTCCATCAGAAGATCTCTTATTCATCCTAACTTAGGTACCCAAATACGATCTTGGAATACCTTCAATCCATTACCGTTTGTACCAAACACCAACGTTTTGCCCAAACGTTCCTCCTTTCGGTCATTCTTCTCAGAAGCTTCCTCTTGAGCTTTCTTTATACTCTCCACAATTGTCGAGACAACTTCAATTCTCAACGCTCTTGGCCTCCTTCTTTCAAGTTTGACTTTCCGACTGAGAGCATCCGTAACAACATTAGCTTTACTGGGATGGTAAAGTATCTCACAGTCGTAGTCCGTGAGTTACTCTAGCCAGCGTCGTTGCCTCATATTCAATTCTTTCTGATTAAAGAGATATTGGAGACTCTTATGATTAGTGAAAAGTTTGCACTTTGTGGGATAGAGGTAATGACTCCATATTTTCAGAGCGAAAACTACCGCTGCCAGCTCCAAATCATGAGTCAGGTAATTCTTTTCATGCTCCTTCAGCTGTCGAGATGCATATGCTATCACCTTTTCTCTTTGGGTCAAAACACAACCCAATCCAACCCCAGGTGCATTGCTATAGACAGCGAAGTCTTCAACTCCATCAGGTACAAAAAGTATCGGTGACTCGCATAGCTTCTTCTTTAGCTTCTCGAATGCTTCTTTATGCTTATCACTCCAAGCATAAGTAGCTCCTTTGTGGGTTAAAGCTGTTAATGGAGTAGCAATCAAAGAAAAGCCTTGGATAAACCTTCGGTAATATCCGGCTAATCCTAAAAAGCTTCGGATCTCCGTGGGACTTTTCGGTTGTTCCCACTTCATCACAACTTCAATCTTTGTTGGATCAACAATTATCCATTCTTGGTTGACCATGTGACCCAAGAATTGGACTTCACGAATCCAAAAATCACATTTGGAGAATTTTGCATACAACTTCTCCTTCTTCAAAACTTCTAACACTTCTCGCAAGTGTCTACCATGCTCCTCTTGGCTTTTCGAGCAAATCAGAATGTCATCTATGAACACTATCACAGATTTATCAAGGAACGGATTACAAACCCTATTCATTAAATCCATGAATGCTGCTGGAGCATTGGTTAGCCCAAACGACATAACCAAGAACTCGTAGTGTCCATATCTAGTTTTGAATGCAGTCTTCTCGATATATTGCTCTCTTACTTTTAGCTGATGATATCCTGACCTAAGATCGATCTTCGAGAAATAGCTGATGATTCCAGAATTTACTCAGCGTTTGTCCCCATACACCATAAATGAATCTTTCCCAGGCGGGTTTACTTTAACTATCTTCATCTTGCACAATATCTCGGCATCATTGGCGCTAAGCCAATCTATTCCCAGAACGACGTCGAAACCATTAAGTTCAACAGGTAATAATTCCTCGTGAAACTTATTCTCATTAAGGTTGATTAAGATGTTTTTCATACGATGGCTAACAGGTACAAACTTGCCACTAGCAACTTCGACTAATAAAGCATTATCTAGTCTATCAACAGGCAAAGCTAGTTTTCTACCAAACTCATGCGAAATAAAGGAGTAGTTGGCTCCAGAATCAAAAAAAATTTGAGCAGGTAATTCACTTACAAGAAAGGTACCTGAAGCGACATCAGCTTCATCTTTAGCAGCCTCAAGTGTCATCTGGAAGGCTCTCGCCTTCGGCTTTGGTAGAATGTTGGGCTTAGCTGCCTCCTTCTTCTTCGGACAGTCTTTCAAAAAGTGCCCCTCTTCATTACAAAAAAAAACACATCCTTTTGTTGGAAGGACACTCACTAGCAAAATGCCCAATTTTTTCACACTTATAGCAGGTTACATCCTCATTTCCCAAAGTGCTTTTTCTTACACTTATCACACCATTTCGCTTTGCCTCCTTTTCCTCCAAACTTTTTCGAATCAGATTTCGAAAATTTCCTTCTCTTACCGGAACCAGATGTTCCCTCAAACTTTCTCTTCTCACCAACTTCAACCTTGTCGGTGGTTCTCCCCTTAATCATGTTCTCAACTAACTTGGCAGCCCAAATAGTTGCCCTAGAGTAGGTGCCTGACGAATTGGCACTGCGTACTCCCATGAGAGTCCCTTTGCGTACTGGTCAACCTTTGTCAGCTCGTCTAGAACGATGCGCAAGGCAAACTCCATCTTGTCTGTAAAGTTATTAGTGTATTCATCAACTGACATGCTGTCTTTCGTAAATCTCAGAAACTTATTCTCCAATTCCAACAGATTTTGAGCTGAGCAGAACCTGCGCTTGAACTGCACCAAGAATTTTGCCCATGACAATTGTAGTGGCTCATTAGGGCTTAGAGTCTTCCCTAGAGTGTTCCACCAACGAACGGCTCCACCTCGAAACTGACGCACTGCATAGATAGTCTGCAACTTGCCTCTGCAGCCACAAGTCATGAAGGCTAACTCCATTTCAGAGATCCAATCCATAACTCCAATTGGGTCCTCCTTTCCAATGAAGGTCAATGGTTTGCAAGTTAGAAAGTCCTTGTACTTGCATCCCATTCCATCATTACTTCCGTCATGGTTGTTTTGCCTAACTATCGGTGGGTTGGCTTGACCAACAGACCCACTGAAGTTTCCACCTTTCGAGTGCCCTTCATTTAATTCGGACTCTTCCACATGAATTGACAGTTCTTCATGATTCTGTTGAAGGAACCGCCTAGTATCCTTCATTTGACAATCCAACATTGTTTGAACTATCATTTGTACATCAGCCATTGTTATTGGCTCCGGTGCTACAGCTACAACAGGTAATTGTTCAATCACTGGTGGTTGATTCCTGTTTTCATCAGCATTTCCAACTCCACTTCTTCTTCTCACCATTTTGATCTACACACCGAATAAGGTGAAATTAGATCCTCAATCACGATAGATATTCAAATCATCCTTATCACTCCGAAACGTTTACATGCTAGTTCTAATATCGTAGATGTACGCTTAGAATCCTACACACATAAGGTTTATAGATCTGGTCAGCAACAGACCATAGATCCGAACAAATAATATCATATATGGAAACATATAACATTTAGCACATACAAGCATTTTAGGCAACTTTCCTAAAATAAACTAGTGCTCGTGTCTAAAACATAACAGACACATATCTCAAAACTTCACTTAGCATTCTAAGTTTAAGTCTAGAAATCCTACAAATTCCTAGTTCGCTTAAACTAATGCTCTGATACCAACTGTGACATCCCCAAAATCACGGCCAGAAAAGACCGATTTTAATTTATGCTTTTAAAATAATTTCAGAGTAAATCCTTTTGATTTGAAAGAGTTGCGGAATTTGTTCCCAAAAACAAAGTATGATAAAATAAGATTTACCAAAGCATTTCTTAAAGAAATGTATTTTTAATTATATTACAATACTCGGGATGTCATGTTCCGATAAACAAACCAAAAGCATAAACATTTAAATATAGACCTTACAACAGTTATTTACAACAGCAGGTCTATAATCCAAAAATAACTTGACAAGTCATCCAACTTATGCTCTGGCGCCACTACCTGTAATACAAAGAAACTGAGTGGGTCAGGCTTGGGAGCCTGGTGAGCATATAGGGTTTTCAACCCACAATAAATAATTATATTTAATTCCACCAACCAACAATAACGCAATTACCCATTCCTATTATTCTCACTTTACATCCCTAAGACATCTAACATAAGGGACCTAGTCTAAGAATATTTCATCGGGGCGACAACACATGCTTTTGGGGTTCCTCAGCAATATAAGTCAAATAAGGCAACCATGAGGGGGATGGAGTACAGCGAATGAACACCCAAGTTCATTAACACCTACAGGTGGCGAGCCTGCTAGTGTTCCACAAGATTATCTAGAAAAGTCTGTGGTCGTCATCTAAACTCCGCTAGATGACTGAATCAAAACAACAACGAGGCCTCTCATCTGTTTATTACACACCAACTATCTACCCATGTTCTACCCAACATATTAGTAGATAAAAATATACATTTTTATACATAGTTTTAAAAAACCTATATAGCATGCTTTAATCAATACATATTCCACATAACAGATGAGGCACACACACATAACACATATTTCATAGAGAATAAATCAGATCTATGAGATAGAAGAGAGTGAATATACATTCACACATATAACAACGAAATATATACACACAACATGTATTTTATATAAAATACTTCATAATATTGTATTAGAAGAAAATAACTACACACTCACTTGATCAGAAGATGATCGGACAGCACTACGGCTTACAGTAGTAGTAATCCTCAGTAGATCTGGAAGATCTTCACAAAAATCGAACTTCTCGCGGGTAGAGCTTCGGCTCGGGAATCGCACTTCTCAGGATCTTTGGGGCTCTGGGACTTGCTTCGGGATATTTCTTGCATGTAAATTGAAGTAAAATGGGAGAGAGAGGAGAGAAAATATCAACCCTAAACGGCTGGCCCTTCAAATCTATTTATAGGGCAAATTTGGCCCTTTCCACGTCGTGGCAACCCTTTTCCACGTCGTGGGCTTGGTCGTCACTGCATACGTGATCGCAAGTTGAATCTGGGGACTCCCGGAGGTGTCAGAAGACTTGCCACGTCGTGGTCTCTGACACAGCTTTGGGGTTCGCGCCCTGAACTTTAGAAATTAATAACTTTCGCATACGAACTCCGTTTTCGACGTTATTTATATCGACACGAAGGTGAGATTATGCTCTACAACTCTAGTTTGGACTTCATTGGCTAGTTTTGAATTGATTTTTAATATATTATAAGTATATTACTTATATAGTATTTTTAGTAGGCCGAGATAGGAAAACTCTGTTCGAAATTTCATAACTCCTTCATCTGAACTCCGTTTTTGTCTGTTTTTTTTATTGTTGGACTACTATCAATGAGATCTTCAATTCTCATTTAGAAATTTTTGGCCAAATATCACTCGATCTCTATTTCGAGTATTCGGGTTGCATACCGCTAAGTCGAAACTTCAAAAAATCATAAATTCCTCATACGAAGTCAGATTTAGGTGTTCTTTTTATGCATGCTCTCGGTTTAAAGAACTCTACAACATTCGATTAGAAAACTAAGGCTAAATATCATACTAACGTAAATTTCACTTTTTACATCATTCAGCGTTGCCGGTTCTGTCGCGAAACTTCGACAGGTCATAACTTCTTCGTTATAACTCGGATTTCGATATTCTTTATATATTCAGAAACCTCGTTTCAACCACTACAACATTATCCATAGATATCAGCTTTATCTAACATTTCATTTTGATGCTTATTTTTATTCTTAATTAAATTAAGTCACACAATTAAGCACATAACACATAATACTTAAATATTTCATCATTAATACTTCAAAAAGAGTTACAAGGGTTAATCTTGACTATTACATCAATGATAATGCCTAGCCTAGAAACGCGGGCATTACACGACATCCCTTTTCACATAGGGCCACCAATACTCCCTCTTTAGGTCCAAATACATCTTAGTGGCCCCGGGATGGATTGAGAACTTCGACATATGCACCTCCTCCATCAGAATGGTAAGTGCCCCGCCTTCAAACGGCACCCAAATCCGACCCTGAAATGTCATAAACCCACGGTTATCGGAGACGAGCTCAGATATCTGTCCGATCACCCGCTCTGTTTTGCGGTTCTCAGCTCTCATGGCCTCTACCTAGGCCTCCCGAATGGTGTCCAACATCGGAGTCGTCACTGTCAATCTCAAACAAACATCTCGTATTGGGGCACTCTCCGCCCTGCGACTCAGGGCATCGGCTACAACATTAGCCTTGCCCGGGTGGTACAGGATCTCACACTCATAATCCTTTACCACATCCAACCATCTCCTCTGGTGCATATTCAGGTTAGGCTGATCCATCAGATACTTCAAGCTCTTGTGATTCGTGAATATGGTACACCGGACCCCATACAAATAGTGATGCTAGATATTGAGGGAGAACACCACGTCCCCCAACTCCGTATCGTAAGTGGGATATCTCATCTCATGAGGCTTCAATTGCCTCAACGTGTATGGTATCACATGACCTCTCTGCATCAGCACCGCACCCAATCCTGATATTGATGCGTCACAATAAACCACAAAATCCTCCATCCCCTCCGGAAGGGCTTATACTGGGGCTTCGCATAATCATTGGCGAAGTGTGTCGAATGAGGCCTGCTGCTATGGGCCTTAACTAAATGTTACGCCCTTCCGGGTCTACCTGGTGAGAGGAACATCAATCTTGGAGAAATCTCTCATAAATCTCCGATAATAGCCGGCCAACCCCAGAAAACTTCTGATCTCTGAGGGGGATCTCAGCACCTCCCAACTCATCACCGCCTTAATCTTGGCCGGATCGACCAATATCCTGTTCTGGTTAATGAGATGCCCCGGGAACTAGACCTCTCAGAACCAAAATCACACTTGGAGAATTTAGTGTAAAGCCTCTCTGATCTCAGAACTCGGAGGATCTCCTTCAAATGCTCCTCATGCTGCTCTCTGGATCTCGAATACACCAATATATCATCGATGAACACGATCATTGAACGATCCAACATCGTCCTGCACACTATGTTCATGAGATCCATGAACGTCGTCGGTGCATTGGTGAGCCCGAAAGGCATCACCACGAACTTGTAATGCCCATAACGATTCCTGAATGATGTCTTCTAGATATCCTCATCGCGCACTCTCATTTGATGATATCCAGATCTCAGATCAATCTTGGAGAACCAAGACGCTCCATTTAACTGGTCAAACAAATCATTGATCCTCGGCAAGGGGTAACGGTTCTTGACCGTCAACTTGTTCAACTCCCGGTAATCAATGCAAATTCGGTGCGAACCATCCTTTTTCTTGAGAAAAAGGATCGGCGCTCCCCACAGCGAGCTACACGGCCGAATAAACCCTTTCGCCAGCAGCTCCTGAAGCTGCGATGATAACTTCTACATCTCTAGATGCGCAAGGCGATAGGGCGCCTTGGTGATAGGCCCTGCCCCCGGAACCAAATCGATACAAAACTCTACCTGCCTCTCGGGAGGCACACCTGACAACTCCTTGGGGAAAACATCCACGAACTCATGCACTATCAGAACCTCATCAACCGATCTCAATCTCTCCGCATCAATCCTTGTACCCATCACATAAGCCACAAACCCTCTACAGCCTTGCTGTAGACTCTGCCTTGTTATGCAGCCGAATAGAACGCTGACCCAGAATGGGTACCCTCGCCGTACACCATAAGAACTCCTCCACTTGGGTCTTATATGGTCACTAGCTGCCGCTCACAGTCGATAACCGCTCCAAATCTGCTCAACCAGTCCATGCCCACAACGAAACATACATCCCTCATCGCAATCTGGACCAAATCAATCGGAAACTCAACTCCGAAGATCTCAAGTACACATCCCCGAATCGCCTCGGCGACATACACCGCTCGCTTGTCAGCTATGGAAACTCGCAGAGGTCGATTCAACACCTATCGACGAATACTGATGTGCTGACTAATGACACAAAAGATCGACTCGCACCCGAGTCAAATAATACCAAGGTAGGCACATAACTCACAAGAAAAGTACATACTCATATCACAATATCTCAAACATCATAATAAATACATGAAAAAATACATACCAGCCACAACATCGGGCGCTGCACGGAGCTCCTCTGCGGTCAACTCGAAGGCTCTCCCTCGTACCTTAGGTGCCTTAGCCTTCACCGGCCGACTCTCGGTACCTCGAACAGCAGCAGGGGCAGATCCCTGCGATGCTCCCTGTGCTGATCCCCGCAATTGCGGACACTCAGCCTTCTAATGTCTGGTCTGGTTGCACTGAAAACAGACTGCAAACCTCTTGGTGCAATCCTTGGCTATATGCCCCTCCTTGCTACACTTGTAGCAAGACCCTGTTCTACACACTCCCTCATGAACCTTGCCGTACTTGCCACAAATGCGGCCCTTCTAGTTCCCTGATCTCGAATCGGCGGGCTTGGCCCGCTTGGCTGCCGGCTGGGATTGAGTCGGTAGCCGATCCCTCCCCTGAGACTCCGCCTCCTCCTTAGTCCGAGTCTCCAGCTCTATCTACCTCTTCGGAGCATTTTCCTGGAGCACGGAAAATGTCCGGTACGATGAGTTTGCCATGAACACTCGTATGTCTCTCCTAAAAATACTCAAGTATCGACTCATAAGTGCCTGCTCGGTAGACACGTGCTCAGGGCAGAACATCGCCCTCTCATGGATCATCCTGGTGATCATAGTAACAGACTCAGTACCTTGCTTGAGGGTGTAAAACTCTTGGGTCAAACGTTCCCTCTCCATCAGGGGAACGTACTCATCACGGAACATACCGGTGAACCTTTCCCAAGTCACCGCGGCAAGCTCAGCCAACGAAAAGTGCGTCGTCATAAACTTCCACCAGTCCTTTGCTCCGAAGCAAAGCTGGTTCAACGCGAACCAGACCCTCAAATGCTCTAGATGTGAACACGTATAGAAGCATCCCTCAATATTATAAACCCATCTCATCGTAGCAATCGGATCCTGCATCCCATCAAACTCTGGTGGCTTCGTGTTGCTAAACTCCCGGAACAGCAACGAATCACCACCCTGAGGTCCGGCAGCAGCGACAACTATGGTAGCTGCAGGGACTGCAGCCTCAGTAACCGCTGCGTATCTCTCATCAAAAGTCTCCATTAGTGTGGTCTTAATGGATCCGAACATCTCTGGAATCTCTGCGCGGATAATCGTAGCCACCTCCTCATGGATAATCTGGTGGAGTTCCTCATCACTCACCCTGCTGGTCCCTGGTTTGTGGCATGTCCCAACCATGATGTCTCTGAAATACAACATAAAAATATTAGAGACTCGCTAAAGCATACTCGCACTCGATAACTCAACCCTACTCAATCCCTAGTACCCCAAGGATTCTTACTTGGCCTGTGCACTGCTCCATTGTCTTCAATAGTACGAGCCCAATACTACCATCCCCACCGCATCAGTAATCACCCTAAGTCCTCCTCCTAGGATCCTAATTCCTAAGTACTTTACTCTCACTATGCATAGTCTACTCTCTAGCAGATCTCTCATAAGCTCCTCGCTGCTATCTACTCACTCTCAACCATCTCCTAGCAGCAGAACCCCTAAACTAAGGCATCTCAAATCAGGCCACTCTAGTCCTAATAAGAATACCTAGCCTACTCTATCATGCATAACATATTATCTCCTATCTCATAACACATAATATAAGAGTATTTTGGGAAATCACCGTTCGGGCGCTGGCTGATCGTACACACTCCTCTGCTCTGCTCTTTTCAAAACATTTTTACTCTTTTAGAAAAAAAAAATTGTTTTACTTCAAAAAATTCCTCAAATCCTCAGTTAGAGTTCAAATACGCTCGAAGGTGCATCCGAATCCCTCAAACCAAGGCTCTGATACCAACTTGTAACAAACGTAAATTTCAAAACAATTTTTCACTTTTAAAATTTATAAATTTAATTCAAAAACATCCTCATATCTCATTATATCACATATCAAATCCATAAAAACACATCGCAAGATCAAAATGTATAAAACTCTAATCGTGTGTACTGATCATTCTGGCACCTTCCCGCGATCCTCAATGGTACGTGAACACATAACACAAAACACTGTAAACATAAATGGTTAGTGATTTCCCCAAAATACCACATTTAACACATAATAGCTACTCGAGGCTATAACTCTGTGAGCCCTCTGACTCTAACTTTGTCGACCCTCTGGTCCTAACTCTGTGAACTCTGATATACACACAGCATAAATCACATATAAATAATGTTGTGCGACACATCATACAAATAGCATACAAGATACTCTATCAAATAACTCTAATTACCACTCAATCTAAAGTATAGTGAGAAGACTCACCTCGGATAACTCAGTAAACCTCGAACTCTGAAATTCTGCACTAACCTCCGCTTAATCACATAATAATTACTCTAATTAATAAAAATTATAAAGGCTAGGCTAAACCCTCTCTATAAGTTCTCTAATATGGGTAAAAGGCCATTCTACCCCTCTAATGGCTCACAAGTCCAAACATTGACTAAACCCTAAAACTCAATGAAGTCAACGGTCGAACTTTGACCAAACTCGTCGAGTGCACTCGGGCGACTCAGCGAGTCCACGCTAGTCCTCTGAATCCTTCCAATCCCCACTTGGCATGACGAGTCCGCTCTCCACTCGCCGGGTTACTCAGTAACAAATCGCGGGGCAACCTCAACTCGACTCGTCGAGTCCACTCATTTGACCTCCTCTTGCTGGAAACAGCTTCTCCTTTGCTAAATCACACCAAAATTGATCAATATAGCCTTATCTCTCTCAACTCGCTCAAGCTCTCAAGGGGAACTCTCTCTGGACAGGTAGCCACACAAGAGGGCTATAAGGTCCTTTAAATAGGGCACATGCCCGAGGATTTAGAGTTTCAGTCGTCAGCACGGACTCGTCGAGTCCACCCTTACCGACTCGTCGAGTCCCCTCATTTATTAGTCAACAGTACGCGATCCTACTCGACGTGTCAATGTGTCAACTCGTCGAGTCCCTTTCTTAACTCCAAAAATAAATGATAAAATATAATACCTGGAAATCCGGATGTTACACATATATAAATATAACATATAATAAGTTCGTTACAGCTTATATCAACTATGGTCACATTTTATATTCACATATGAATAAAAACGTGTATTGACTTTCTTCACAAGTTATATTTATATACGAAGAACACATTTATCATAATTTTGTTACAATTCATTTTCTATTCCTATATGAATAAGTAGTTCAAAATTTCAAAACACTTCATATTTTTTTTAACATAATACTTATTTATATATGAATAACAAATAAACAAAACTCATTTTCTGCCACATGTCATGTACTCAATGATTTGGACACATGGCATTTTAATAGATTTTTAGATTTTATTTATTTCCAGATGTAATTTTCTGATTTGTTCACATACACAACTTATTTCGGTTACAATATTGCAAGAAATAAATGCTCCATGTAAAAAATAATTGATATATTTGTAAGGTAATAAAAGTCATAATTAATGGCAACTCTAAAATTGATTTCTTTCTAATGTAATTTCCTAAATATAAGATTTCTCTTATACTATCATGACATATGTAACCTACCATTAAAGAATTTTAGCAAAGCAAAGACGTCTGCCATTGTTATTCTTCTTCATCTCATTCTGCATTGAAGTATGTATTTTAATTCTGCCATTGTAGCAAGAAAGGTGTGACCTATGCATGATCCTTTCCATAAAATCCTTTAGGAAATTTGATAGGGAATTGATGTTTTCCTTAAATTATAGGCTACAATAAAGGATTTGATTTTTAAATTCACAGCTTAATATCTCAATATTTTAGGAACATAATGGATTATATAATCAAAATTGTGTATAAACATGTTTGCTATCATGTATCATATTGTCGCAATTTTCCATCTGTAGTTCAACTTGCCATCATTATTCTTCTTCAACTCAGTCTGATATAGGTATGTATTTTACTTCCTTCATCTTATACATATCATCGTCTGAGAATATTCAGAAACTAATCTTACGTTATTTGTTGATTGAATGCTTCATTCAGATGGTGAATTTATTATGTTTGCTAAATGTTCATATCTCGCACCCTATGTGTTTGCTAAAATACCTCCGACAAATGAAATTTGTATCATATCTAATATTCAATTGTATATAACATGCTTATATAATCAATTTAACAAATTTGTTAATTGATATACAATACATATGCCCGTGTAGATGAAATGCGTTCAATGTATTGGATGCATTATAATTTTTTACAATAACTTTTGAACCAAATACTTTTGCATATAGGATTTGAAAAAATCATGCATTACTGAAGAAATAGTAGGATTATTCAACAAAATTAAGGACCATGAGTTAATACAACAACAAATATTGGACTGTGAAAATATTGGACTGTGACGTAAGTTTTAACGAAAGCTTACTATTTCCTGAAGGTTTTTTATACATGATCCTTTCTGTAAAAAAACATTCAGGAAATAGTAAGCTTTGTGTTTCGTCGTTTGAATTTTGAAGGAAATCAGAGAGTCTACAACCGATGATTTTAGCTTCCACGAAAACCATTCCTTCATAATGCAATCAAAACATTAGGAACATTAGGAACATTAGTTATTATCACTTCACATTCTGTAAAAAACAAAAAAAAATCATAGATGTGATTAAATTTTCTTGAATAAATATGATTTTTGTTCATGATAACATAATACTTATATTTTGTTGGAATGATTAAAAATATTTCAAGTTGTTTATTGTTGTTTGTTTGTTAAAATTTATAAGCCCCAAAGTTACTATTTGGTATAAGGGTAGAATCATATTTTTAATTAAGTGTTTGTTTGTTATCTCTAAAGGTGGTACAATTGTTATGGGGGACGAATTTTTCTGTCAAATTGTTATCTATCCTTGTGGTACATCCTTGAGAGTATAAGTAGCTAAGTGGTACTTGAGGTATTATTAACTTTTTAGAGGTTCTATATATTTTGCACAAAACTTGATTTGTATATCCTTTTCGGCCTTATTTTGCATCCACACTCCACCCACTTCTATATAATGATTTCCTTATTTTGTATATTCGCTGTAAATTGACATTTTTTCCCTATTCAACTAACTACTTTGTGATAGGCCGTTTTAAACATTTCTACCACTTTAAACACCAAATTGAAAGTATTATGTTTTACTTTTTGTGTATGCGAACATTCCAAAAGTAAAATATTTTTCAAAAATGCAACATCCTGCATACATTTTACTATCATTATATATACCAATTTGCTTAAATAAAGTGTATATTTTGTTACCTTGCAGCTTCTATGCAAGGTTGGAATATGCTTCTACACATCACTAAACTCAATTCTTTTTTTAACCATGTTGTCACTATGTGTTTGTGTGTAATTATGTATGTCATTTGTGTTTATGTGTCTTTAATTCTGTTTTATGTGTATGAATGGGCTGCAGCCGGTAGAACACCCATCGTTGATGTGGTTTTTTTAGTTTCTTGTGGAATTGAGTATGTTTGTGGTTATATTCAATGATCATACGGACATAAACACCATCATTACAAGCAAAAATGTATTCAATTGTCTTAAAAGTAACAACTCAATTAAATAAATTAACACTTTTCGTTAAACTATTTATTATAGGAATATAAAATTTAATGGTTTCGAACAATAAATGAATTCTACGGACCCTAAAGAAAGATGAAAACATAGAGAATTACATATGGATAAAAGAAAATCCAATGTTACGTCTAGCATGCCAATTGGTAATCGTTTGTATACAATTGAATTTTTTATATTGTAATTTGAGAGGTTAATATTTATTAATTTGTACAAAATATTGGAGTAGATCCGATCGAATATTTGTGTCTTATAACTAATATATCTTCTTATTTATTTTTGTTACTTATATATATATATATATATATATATATATATATATATATATATATATATATATATATATATATATATATATATATATATATTAGATGTGAGTTATCGGCAACAACATATGTATTACTCGTTTTAATGAAGATTAGATAACGGAGTTATTAAACTAAAATGGGAAGTAGATTCGAAATTTAGTTGAACACGACCATGATTAGCTACAAAATAAAAACATTAGTAAATACAAATATGTATCAATTAGTTCAAAAGATACAAATGGATTTGGATAAACGAATATATTTTAGATACTATATGGAATGCCTATTGACGTGGTGGACATATCATTACATCTTCTCTTATCCAAAGAGATTTTTCTTTGTTTTCTTTTGACCTTGGCATCGTTATATAATGAACATACCTTTGATATTAACAATGGCAGAAGATTGGAAACTTGTGTGCTGAAATCCATATGCTATATTTGGATAACTCTACATGTTGTAACACCGTAAATTTCAAGACAAAATTTTCATTTAAAATAATCATTTTATTCTTAGAAACACTTGTTTAAAATCTCATTCATAGTCGATTTACAAAACATGACTCCATTTTCACTTGCATAGAAAACCAGGATCCTCCAAAATATGACTCTTTCTCTGGTGTGTACAATCAAGCCGGTGCCGTCCCGTGATACTGAAAGAAACCTGAAAAAAACATCACACAAAACATTGTAAGCACGAAGCTTAGTGAGTTCCCCAAAATACCACACATAACACATATTAGCCACTCGAGGCTATAACTCTATGGGTCCGTGCACCCAAACTCTGTGAACCCTCAGGCTCTAACTCTGGGAACCTTCCGGTTCCAACTCTATAAACATGCACAACATAAATCACATAGAAATAATGCAGTACAACACATCACGTACATATAGCATACAAATACTCTGAACACATAACTCTGGTTACCTACTCAAGGTAAAGTATAGTGAGAAGACTCACCTGGCAAGCAGAAAGCAGATATCCCCACACTGGAATCTCAAACTCGCCACCGCCTAACACGTAAAGCAAATATTCTCATGAATATAACTCTCGAGACTAGAATAAATCCTCTCATAACACCCTCTCATGGGTAAAAGACTAGTTTACCTCTCTCTTGGCCCAAAGGCCACATCACTGACCAAACCCTAAAAGTCAACGACCAACCCTTGGTCGAAATCAAAGTCCTCAGTCTAAGTCAACCCCTGACTGACCCTACTTGTCGAGTCAACTCTGTGACTCGTCGAGTTCCCATAATCAGAACTTCATTCAATCTGCGACCTAACTCGCCGAGTCACCCCAAGACTCGCCGAGTCCAGCAACTCTGAGTCCACTCGCACTCGACTCACCGAGTCATCCCTCAACTCACCGATTCTCGACTCTACCAGAGAATATTTGGGACTCTTCGACAAGACTCGCCGAGTCCAAATGGACTCGTCGAGTCCAAGGCAATCTTCAACCTACTCGCCGAGTTGTTCTTCCAACTCGTCGAGTTCCAAGCCATCTGCAAGCAACTCGTCGAGTCTACCCATGTAACTCGCCGAGTACCACCGTTCTGAATCCATTCAGAAGCACTCCAGGCCATGCAATTGATCCAAAACATAGATCTAGCCTCCTACAACCCATCCATCACGTAAAGTGGCAAACTTTACGTGAATCCAAAGAGATCTAAGCCGTTTGCACATTGGGCTAGGATTTGGGACAAGATGACTCCATCAACCACTCACAAACAGGGACTTTCATGCACTCTAGACCTTCTCCCTTCCAGATCTGAGGTAGCAACCTCAGATCTAACCTCTAAACTCCAATACATCCAAAGATATGATCTCCAACATCCCCAAAATGATGCATCTAAGAAATAGCAGCTCAAAAAAACGAGATATTACCTCAAAGGAATGCCCTAATTGAAATGAGACTCGAATTCAAACAAAGCCCCTTGCTCCAAGCCTTCAATCTCCCAAAATTCTTCACAAATACATTCTCCAAGCTCCACTCCATCCAACAATGGTGCTTCTTCGTGATTTAGGGGTTTCTGGGGCTCAAGGGGTGATAAAGAGGCTGGGAGGGAAACATAATGATCTTTATACAAGGCTCAACCCCGAGAATTAGGGTTTTCTCCACTCAGCGCCTACTCGCCGAGTCCATTACCCTGACTCGCCGAGTCGGCCACTTAACACGCGACCAAGTCGCGACTCTACTTGCCGAGTCCGCACATGGACTCGCCGAGTCACTCTTTCCCAATTTACTCTTTTATCCCTTCAACTCTACTCTTGATATTTCGGGATGTTACAATTCTCCCCCACTTAAATTAGGCTTCGCCCTCGAAGCCTACAGCAACTCAACTCCATAAATACTCCCACAACGTGCCACCTGGCCTTAATTGGACCGGAGCTCACAAGACATACCCATCGAAACTCGAACACACTTTCCCGTTCCTTACGGTGTCCTGACCACTATCTCGAACCGGGCACCGGATGTACCCTCTGATAACCACACTCAACGATCCGAGAATTACCCATGAAGCATCACTGACCCAAATCTCAACAATCACTTGACCCATAAGGGTTAGAAGCCATGAACCATCGGATCCCCGATCCAAATCCTATCCTATCCAATCCGTGACGACAGAAAGGCCCACTCTTCAATCCCAGAGCAACTCTCATGAGTCCTCTTCTTGCAATCAAGCACCCAAGCCGCACCAACCTTTGCATTCTTGGGTTAGGAGAACCCGTCGCACTGATGACATCTCTAACATCCCCAGGAGACACCACCACTACGCACACGACCCTTGATCAGAATCAAGCTGGGAGTCCCAGACTCCATCCCTACATCCATCCTGAGACTCTTAGCTCTACACCCGCGGAATCCCTTCCGCATCCTCAGCAGACACCCCATCATAATGTCATTCCATACCACTGCCACAGACACAATGTTCGACCATCATACTCCAAATCATCCATTCTCACTACAACTTCCACTTCCACGAATCGACACTCTCCTCAGCAAATGAGGGTCCGACACTTCCTCCCATACAACAACACAAAGGGTGGCATACCGATGCACTAATGATGGCTGTTGAAATAGGATAACTCAACCAAGGATAAATACGTGCCGCAACACCCTCCAAAATCTAATACACATGCCCGAAGCATGTCTTTGAGCGTCTGAATCGTTCATTCCCTTTGAGGTGTCCTCACACATCATCATGATAGGCTCTAGCTCATCTCATATCCCTCTTCGAGACTGGTCACCAGGTCAGCTTTTGACTCCACAACTGAGCCTCCAAAGGTCACCCAAATCATGATCCAAATATCCCACTAACTTCCTCCCCGTGACCACTATCCCGGCCTCGTGACATGCAAGTCACGAAATTCTCTTTTCCTTATACAAGAAAGTACAATCCAACCGAGGATCGTCTCCACTCTGATCTCTGGTTTTAGCTGCGCATATCCCTTGCGCATCTCACCACATTCCCCGACAGAGACGGGGACCCCAGTCTCGCCCCCGGTCTAACATCCAGGCTCCAAAAACTCAATACTAGGGCTACTCAAGCCCAAAACTCTTCCACATCATACACTGATCGGAGAACATTCCATCATCACACTCTCTTGCCATCTAGTGAGCACTACGGCTCCCCGCGGTATCACAGCACCCTCTGACTAGTGAGTACTACGGCTCCCCGCAGTATCACAACACCCTCTGACTAGTGAGTACTACGGATCCCCGCAGTATCACAACACTCTCTGACTAGTGAGTACTACGGCTCCCCGCAGTATCACAACACCCTCTGACTCCACTAGTTCGTGCTCCACAGACTATCATAGGCGGCTACCCATACTCGTCTCGAATATTCATCATAGACTCTGGAGGCAATCGTCATAACAGATGTCCACCCTTACGAAGATCCACTCTCCCAAGTAATCTCCCTGGATGCCCATACTCGAAGGCTCTCACTAGATCCATAGATACCTGATATACCACAAGTCGTCTCAACTCAAGATTCACGAATAACTTCAAAATAAAGATATCAATACCCGGATACCTCGGAACACCCCCACAGAACGTCACAAGATCCCGCCACAACCACATATCTCCTTCCCCAAGCACCATATAGATGCAATAATACATTCCCTCTGAACCCCATAACTAGATCTTCATTTTTCTCAAGTTGCAACTTCGGTGTATTCAATTTCTCAATTGCAATACGAAGAAACGCTAACACTACGAAATACGCTGATAATTCTCCGAAACCCTTTTTCCCGTCGCTCAAAATCCAAACAAGGATACGCATACTGACCCAGGAGTTGGCTGCCCAATCATTCTTTATCTACTTGCCCCAACACTGACCAATACTAGATTCCTGACTAAAAAAACACCTGTCGTGGAGACATTCATCCTTCTCAAACAAGTACTTCCCGCATTAACTCACTCTGACCCCTTTCCTCGATCACCGACATCTCTGGTCTCATGATTTCTTACCGCATATCTCTATACTCCACTTATAACTGCTCTTGACAAATCTCTGCTTTCTTACATACGGCACCCGGTTCTCCCCCACTTAGGGTTCGAACCATCACCAAATAGCACGCAACTAACCCATAACTATATTCTCCAGCAAAATCGCACCGGCCCCCGGAAGGTGCTACACAACGCTCGATAACCCCCCCCCCCTTAAGGAAATGAATCGACCTCATATACTATGAACCTCTGGTGAACTCCTCAAGAACTTCTCGTCACGTCTGCCTCTAGTCGTTCCAAATCTCGTACCAATTTAGTACCAAACAGCTCAACTGCTCGATAACATTCCTGGCTCATAGACTGAACCATAAAATCATCGTACCCCTCACCTCAACTCATCAACCAACACTCCAACACCGTGTTCATCCCAAGAACAGGTACTCACTCCCAGATTCAACACCCCATGGATAGAAAACTCTCTGCACCGCTGAACTCGACTGAACTCCCCACTGATACCACTACAATACCTCCTACTATGCTCAAATAGGTGTAGTGTGGTCCTCACACATCTTAGTCCCAACTGACTATCTGCTCATGATAAATCACTGCCTCGCGGCACACCTGCTACCTGATACTCTGGTGGGAAATCATCATCAATGACGACCTGCAGGGTTTACCCCTAAACCCAAAACCAAAACATCATGCTTCTCATATTTCACACGAGCATAATCAGTACCTCCCAGATCATAGGAGGTGACATCTCCTTTATCGACTGATTGTCCAACACAGATCGAAATTCTCCCTTCTCACTGACTCCTTACTAAAATACTCTGAGGGACTCTCGATCTCCCTCTCACGGGACGCCTCAACGAACTTACTCATGACCGAATAACCGGAGAACCACAAACATACTTCACTACGACCCATGGTACTCATTTCATGACATCTCTTCTCAATATACCCCGGTGTATGGTACCCTAACCATAACATCACTCCCCAATCCGCTCCGATGTATGGTACTCGGACCATAACATCACTCCTCAATTCGTTCCGATGTATGGTACTCGGACCATAACATCACTCCTCCATCCGCTCCGATGTATGGAACCCGGACCATAACATCACTCCTCAATCTGCTCTGATGTATGGTACCCGAACCATAACATCACTTCCTCAATCTGCTCTGATGTATGGTACCCAAACCATAACATCACTCCTCGATCGGCTCTGATGTATGGTACTCGAACCATAACATCACTTCCTCAATCTGCTCTGATGTATGGTACCCGAACCATAACATCACTCCTCAATCTGCTCTGATGTATGGTACGCGAACCATAACATCACTTCCTCAATCTACTCTGATGTATGGTACCCGAACCATAACATCACTCCTCAATCCGCTCCTTAGAACCTTCAGAATGCTCCCTGTATCAAGTATGGGTCCTCTGCTTTCAATAGTACGGGCCCATACTACCTGCCACATCTACCCATACTTTCCACACGGACCATCCCAGAGCTTTTAAATAGCTGCTCGACCTGCTCTTTCACCAATCCCATCACGCGTGCTCGCTCCCCAGCGAAATTCTCTATTCTACAAGCGCACTCACCTGGATCGGGTTACTCCCTAAGCTCTTTCGTTGTCCTCCCACTTCTTTGCTATCAGCTGCTGAAGAGCTCCTAATGATGCCAGCCATCTACCTCCTGAATATCGTCATATTCACTTGGTAGCTGACTCCCATCATCGAGAGTTCCACAAAGCACAAAGCAAGCAGCATTCGAGCATCGAAGAATACATAGGACCCCCTCTCTGTGATAACTCCACCTTCTCGGCTCATCCTCGAAAGTACCACCAAACTCTGTAACTCTACCCCTCATGGGTTCTAACTGGATACTCTCACTCATCACATACTCAAAAGCATAACACATACAACAACGAGTCCTAGACTAAGGCATCAGAAATCAGGCCACTCTAGTCCTAACATATGAAATACCTAGACTGTCTCTAGCATGCAATATTATCTCATAAGGTGCATCATAAATATCTCATAACACAAAAAAATAAGGGTATTTTGGGAAATCACCGTTCGGGCTCAGGCTGATTGTACACACTACTCTTTCTTGCTTCCTCTTTGAACCCTTATTCATTTTTAGAAAATTATTTCCTTAAAACTTTTCTTACTTCCTCAGTTTGAGTCCAGATTTACCCGAAGGCACATCCGAATCCCTCAAACCAAGGCTCTGATACCAACTTGTAACACCGTAAATTTCAAGACAAAATTTTCATTTAAAATAATCATTTTATTCTTAGAAACACTTGTTTAAAATCTCATTCATAGTCGATTTACAAAACATGACTCCATTTTCACTTGCATAGAAAACCAGGATCCTCCAAAATATGACTCTTTCTCTGGTGTGTACAATCAAGCCGGTGCCGTCCCGTGATACTGAAAGAAACCTGCAAAAAAACATCACACAAAACACTGTAAGCACGAAGCTTAGTGAGTTCCCCAAAATACCACACATAACACATATTAGCCACTCGAGGCTATAACTCAATGGGTCCGTGCACCCAAACTCTGTGAACCCTCAGGCTCTAACTCTGGGAACCTTCCGGTTCCAACTCTATAAACATGCACAACATAAATCACATAGAAATAATGCAGTACAACACATCACGTACATATAGCATACAAATACTCTGAACACATAACTCTGGTTACCTACTCAAGGTAAAGTATAGTGAGAAGAATCACCTGGCAAGCAGAAAGCAGATATCCCCACACTGGAATCTCAAACTCGCCACCGCCTAAAACGTAAAGCAAATATTCTCATGAATATAACTCTCGAGACTAGAATAAATCCTCTCATAACACCCTCTCATGGGTAAAAGACTAGTTTACCTCTCTCTTGGCCCAAAGGCCACATCACTGACCAAACCCTAAAAGTCAACGACCAACCCTTGGTCGAAATCAAAGTCCTCAGTCTAAGTCAACCCCTGACTGACCCTACTTGTCGAGTCAACTCTGTGACTCGTCGAGTTCCCATAATCAGAACTTCATTCAATCTGCGACCTAACTCGCCGAGTCACCCCAAGACTCGCCGAGTCCAGCAACTCTGAGTCCACTCGCACTCGACTCACCGAGTCATCCCTCAACTCACCGATTCTCGACTCTACCAGAGAATATTTGGGACTCTTCGACAAGACTCGCCGAGTCCAAATGGACTCGTCGAGTCCAAGGCTATCTTCAACCTACTCGCCGAGTTGTTCTTCCAACTCGTCGAGTTCCAAGCCATCTGCAAGCAACTCGTCGAGTCTAACCATGTAACTCGCCAAGTACCACCGTTCTGAATCCATTCAGAAGCACTCCAGGCCATGCAATTGATCCAAAACATAGATCTAGCCTCCTACAACCCATCCATCACGTAAAGTGGCAAACTTTACGTGAATCCAAAGAGATCTAAGCCGTTTGCACATTGGGCTAGGATTTGGGACAAGATGACTCCATCAACCACTCACAAACAGGGACTTTCATGCACTCTAGACCTTCTCCCTTCCAGATCTGAGGTAGCAACCTCAGATCTAACCTCTAAACTCCAATACATCCAAAGATATGATCTCCAACATCCCCAAAATAATGCATCTAAGAAATAGCAGCTCAAAAAAACGAGATATTACCTCAAAGGAATGCCCTAATTGAAATGAGACTCGAATTCAAACAAAGCCCCTTGCTCCAAGCCTTCAATCTCCCAAAATTCCTTCACAAATACATTCTCCAAGCTCCACTCCATCCAACAATGGTGCTTCTTCGTGATTTAGGGGTTTCTGGGGCTCAAGGGGTGATAAAGAGGCTGGGAGGGAAACATAATGATCTTTATATAAGGCTCAACCCCGAGAATTAGGGTTTTCTCCACTCAGCGCCTACTCGCCGAGTCCATTACCCTGACTCGCCGAGTCGGCCACTTAACACGCGACCAAGTCGCGACTCTACTCGCCGAGTCCGCACATGGACTCGCCGAGTCACTCTTTCCCAATTTACTCTTTTAGCCCTTCAACTCTACTCTTGATATTTCGGGATGTTACACATATGTTACCCGTTTTGATGTACATGGTTAACCCAAATACAGCATATGGATTTCAACACACAAGTTTCCAATCTCCTGCCATTGTTAAAATATCAAAGGTACGTCCATTAAATAACGATGCCAAGGTCAAAAGAAAACAAACAAAAATGTATTTGGATAAAAGAAGATGTAATGATATGTCCACCATGCCAATAGGCATTCCATATATTATCAAATATATTCGTTTATCCAAATCCATTTGTATCTTTTGAACTAATTGATACATTTTGTATTTATTAATGTTTTTATTTTATAGCTAATCGTGGTCGTGTTCAACTAAATTTCGAATCTACTTTCAATTTTAATTTAATAACTCCGTTGTCTAATATTTCCATCCATTTAATTTTTTTATTTCATATGTTACCTATGCCGATCTATATGCATTATACATATTTCAATTTATGTTTGTATCCGATTCATTTCTAAGTTCAATACTAACAATCGAACATTGTCCACCGCACCGACAGGTATTCCACATTGTTTATGAAAAATATATGTTTATTGAAATCTGTTTGTTAATTTTTGAACTACTTAATACATATCTGAAGTTACTAATGTTTTAATTTGTAGCTAATCTTGGTCGTGTTTAACAAACTTCCCAATCTACTTCGAATTTCAATTTAAGAACTTCGTTATCTAATATTTACAACGGTACAAATACATTTCATTTAACATTTTTTTATATGTTACTTATGTCGATCTGCATGCATCATACATATTTCAATTTATTTTTGTATCCGATTCATTTCTAAGTTCAATACTAACAATCGAACATAATCTACCATGCCATCAGGTATTCCATATAGTTTATGAAAAATCTTCGTTCATCTAAATCCTTTTGTTTCTTTTTGAACTAATTAATACATATCTGTACCTGCTAATGCTTTTATTTTATAGCTAATCTTGGTCGTGTTCAACAAACTTCTGAATCTACTTCCAATTTTAATCTAAGAACTCTATTATCTAACATTTCCAACGATATACATTTCGTTTAACTTTTTTTATTTTTATGTGTTACTTATGTCGATCTGCATGCATTATGTTTATATCCAATTCATTTCTAAATTCAATACTAACAATTAAAACATTGTCCTCAGGAAATGGACAATATTCTGTATTATTTAATCATATGAGGCCATCGACTTCATCAGGAATCACTCAAGATTCTTCCATAAGTTTGTCGTTCGGGAATCAAACCTTAAAAAGGAAGACTGCAAATATATCTGCTATATCCTTTTTTGACTTGACATTAGATGAAGACTTAAATGATCATCACGTTCTTAAAGATGTGATTTCAGGTCTCTCAAAAGGTAATGTTCATTAGCTATAACTCCATTTATTTTTAATTAAACTAATTCTCTATTAAATTTCAAAATTTTTCAATCTTTTAACAACTTATATATATATATATATATATATATATATATATATATATATATATATATATATATATATATATATATCAGATTACTTGGACCATGGTGATGGGACTCTTGTGTGTGCTATCTTTCATGCAAAATTATGGAAAGATGAAGCCCATCGAGGTAATAAATATGGGAAGAACACATACTTTACCATGTGTTGTGCTAAAGGCAAAGTTGATCTTCCTAAATTAAAAGAAGCGTCTCCACAATACCTAAATCTATATCTTCATCTTGATCCCAAATGCAAACATTTCATGAAGAATATTCATCGCTTTAATTCGATGTCTTCATTTACTTCGATGGGTGGAAAAATTGACTCTTCCATTTGATGGGTTTTACACAAAAGTACTTTCCTATGTGCACATGCAAACCCTAATACTTGGATCTAGGTTTCTCTATTGTACATGCAATTCATCCAAGATTTGAAACCCTAGATCTAACATACATATTACAAAACTAATGTAACTAATGAGATCTAGATGATTACCTCTTCAAGAACTCTTGATCTTTCTTCTTCCTTGAGCTTAGAGTCACAAGTATAACTCCTCTAATGGCTTACAAACACCAACTAGCGAGAGGGTAGTATATGAGAGAGTGAGGAGACACACAAATTCGGCTCTAGGGTTCTTAGAAAAGATTTGGCCGATTTCTATAGCCTAAGGATCTTATTTATACTGTGAGCAGCTAGGGTTTCTGTCAAAACCCTGATGGACAGCTTAAACCCTAAGCAGCGCATGGAACCTTCTAGAATACAGGCCATGGACGAAAATATGATGGGCTCCCATCATAATTTCGTTGACCCCTTAAAACATTAGGTTTCCCAGCCCAAAATTCCACTATCACACATTTGACAGTTTAAGTCCCCTTTATTTAATTAATCTCTTTTAGTCACCAAATCTATTCCTAATAAATTTATGACTAATATTAATTAAATCATATGATTTCTCTTTTAATATATGATTCTAATAATATATTAATAAACCATAATATCTTCTCTCTCTCCATAAGTCACCCTGTTCAAGTTGCTATGGTGAAGACAACCTAAAAGGACCATGCACAACCGGGTCAAGTACTTACCAAATATAGTTATGGGCTTAGACAATAATCCAACAATCTCCCTCTTGGATTAGTCTAGTAACTACAAATGTCAGCACAATCCGATTAACAATCGTAGCTCTCAAAGATGCTATCAAACTCTAATCTTATCAGTAACCTGTCCTTTAGATAAGAGATCGTATAGTCCTCCATTTTATATATCGTGCAGACAATTACATGGAATATAGTCACACTCATTGTCCAGTAATTTGTTTCTCGATCTCTGATTCGTTTGACATACAACTTACTTGAACACATCAATTTAGTCTTGATCGGGCTCGGTACATAAGTCAAACCAAATCATCGAGGAGCCCTGATATCGCTTTTACCCTTTTAGGATGAAAGGAACAGATAAACTTCGACTTATATGCATTTACTAATCATTAATCAAATTATACACAACAATGTTGTAACATCCAGAAATCGCAAGAGTAGAGTTGAAGGGCTAAAAGTGTGAGTTTCGAAGGGTGACTCGGCGAGTCCATGGATAGACTCGGCGAGTCAGGTCGCGATTATGGTCGCATATCAAGTGGCCTACACGGCGAGTCCAAAGATGGAATCGGCGAGTAGGTGCTGTATGGAGAAAACCCTAATTTTCGAGGTTGAGCCCTATATAAAGAGGATTATGCCCCTCCACAGCCTCCCTTACTCCCCCCTTGAGTTCCAGAAACCCTAAATTCATGGAGAGTCCAATTGTGGAGCAAATTAGAGCTTGGAGAGGTGTTGGTTGAAGAAATCTTGAAGGATAAGTGGCTTGGATCAAAGAGCTTTGCTTGGATTCGAGTTTCATTGTTGTGGAGGCATCCTTTGGAGGTAATACTTTCATTCTTGGGATGTATCTTCCTAGTTTCTCATTTTGGGGTTGTGCGGGGTGCTTGGTTGTGTGGTATCTTGATGTTTGGGGTATGGATCTGAGGTTGCTACCTCAGATCTGGAGTGGAGAAGATCTGAAGAGCATTAAAGCCCCTGTTCTTGTCTTGTTAATGGAGCTATCATGTCCCAAACCTTGGTTCTAAGGTGAGTAAGGCCTAGATCTCTTTAGATTCACGTAAAGTTTGCCACTTTACGTGATGGATGGATTGTAGGAGGTTGGATCTATGTTTTGGATCAATTGCATGGCCTGAGATGCTTCTGTATGGATTCAGACCGATGGTACTCGTCGAGTCACATGGGGCGACTCGACGAGTTTCTTGAAGATGGCCTGGAACTCGACGAGTTGGAAGAACAACTCGGCGAGCAGGTTGAAGATAGCCTTGGACTTGGCGAGTCTTGTCAAGGAAGTCCCAATATTTCTGGTTGAGTTAAGGAATCAGTGAGTCAAGGGATGACTCGGTGAGTTGGGTGCGAGTGGACTCAGAGTTGTTGGACTCGACGAGTCTTTGGGTGACTCGGCGAGTTGGGTCGCTAATTGAGGGAAGTTCTTAGCATAAGGACTCAGCGAGTCATCGGGTTGACTCGGCGAGTAGGGTCAGTCAGGGGTTGACTTTGACTTGTCCAAGGTTGACCAGTTGTCTTCCAGGGGTATTTTGGTAATTAAGGGTAATTACTGAGTTATATGTTTTGATGTTCAGTGGAGGAGTTCGTATCAGAGTTCGGAGCAGCGGGATCTTATCCTTTCAGCCGACAGTTTCGAGGTGAGTTATCCTCACTATATCAACAGGGTCTAAGGCACCAAGGCCGGCCCTTTATTGGATTGAGTTTCGGATATGGTTATTATGTTATTATCAGATGTGTCTGCATCCTGGTAGCTAGGATGGTACATGCTATGAGACCTTGTTAAGGTCAGTTCCCGATATACAGAGTGATGCTATGCTAGTGACCGGTTAGGTCGGTAACCCGGTTAGGGTAATGATATGCTATGTGATCTGCTTGCTCGGTTGTTGACTATGACTGTTATATGATTGTATGTTTTGTGCATATGATTGTTTGGACTGGAGATGGGTTGAGGCGGGTCCTACTTTGTGCTGTAGGCCAAGATACCCAGGGTGGACCGGTTGTTCCGAAGGCCCAGCGAGCAGTCCGGATAGGTTGTAGGCCCCACGAGGGCGAACCAGACGTGCCGAGGCTCGGAGAGTGGACCAGGCCGACTGAAGGCCCGATGCGGGCGGACCAGTCACACTGTAGACTCAGAGAGTGGACCAGGTGGGTTAAAGGTCCGATGCGGGTGGACCAACCCCACTGTAGACTCGAAGGACATGACTAGGCCTGGAGGATGGATCCGGTGGACTGAAGGCCCGATACGGCGGACCAGTCACACAGTAGACCCGATATGCATGGTTGTTCTATGTTCTATTATGTTATGTATGTTTTATATGTTTTGGACTGGAAGGTCGCAGCCTGGAAGGGCGTATACATGGTTGGTATTTTGGGGGTATCTCACTAAGCTTTCGGCCTTACAGTTGTGGTTTAATGTTTTTCAGGTTCTTCAGGAGACCGTGGCAAGGCGAAGGCGTGATCGTACCGCTCCTGATGATTTTGTAGCAATGTGATTCTGGGAATACTCTAATGATTTGTATTGAAAACCTTTTTGTAAACATTTTAATGAAAATCGGGTTGTTTTGAAAATTTTAAATTGGTTGTATTTTTCGGATGTTACAAGTTGGTATCAGAGCCTTGGTTTGAGTGAATTGGAGGAACACTTGTGTGACTCCAGTCTCAAATCGAGGAGGGTTTTCAAAAGAGAATTTAAAATGGTTTTCAAAATAAGTAAAGGAGGACGCGGAGGTACGATCAGCCGGAGCCAGTAAGTTACCCCAAAATACCATACATGACAATTGTTTTATTGAGCTTTGATAGAACAACATGCTAGAGTTAGGCTAGGGATCTTCAGGATTTCTTGATGAGTTGCTTGATTTAGGATGCCTGCTAGCCTTGGGTTCCTTGTGATAGATTTCTAGTGTTCCTCTAGTTGTGAGGATAGAGCGTTGTTATGTATGTCGCTAGGGTGTTGTGGGAGTACTTCATACAAATATGGGTAGGTGTGGATGGTAGTATGGGCCCGTACTACTGAAAGCACGGACTCATACGCGTATCAGGGAAACCATGACCTCTAGGGTTGGGATGAGTGCTGGTTCCCGGGATAGTGGAATATGTCTGAGATTTGGTGTTTTATTTTTAGTATGGAGATTTCAGGGCACGCTGGGAGTGGATCCGGGTCAGGATCAGGAGTAGGAGAGGGAGTTCCGGGTGGGTCTATACAACCCGAGGTTATCAGCCAGATGAGTACGCACGAGTTGGATGCGAGGATTCGTGAGATCCTGCATGATGAGGCTGATGCATTGTTTCGGGCTGAGCTGTCGGAGTTGTTTGGGTCAATCAAGACCTCCATGGTGGAGTATTTTGATGAGCGCTATGCGGCTCTCACGTAGACGGCTGCCGCGGCGGCTACCGCAGCAGTAGCAGTGGCAGGGGGAGGAGCCAGTAGAGGTTTTCAGTATCGGGACTTCGATAATACGAAGCCTCCCACTTTTGATGGAGTTCAGGATCCGATCGTTGCTATGAGATGGTTATCAGATGTGGAGGGATGTTTCTTCACGTGTTCATGCCCTACTGATCAGAGGGTGAGGTGTGCTCTGAACCTGTTAACGCTCGGGGCAAAGGATTGGTGGAGATTGACCACGAGGTCGTACTCGGACGCACAGAGAGCTGCGATTTCATGGGATCGGTTCAGAGAGATGTTCAGCACTCGTTATGTTCCGCAGGTCAAGAGGGAGAGGTTGGCTCAGGAGTTCTTGGAGCTGAAACAGGATTCGGAATCGGTGACGGAAATCACCAGGATGTTTACTGAGAGGGTGATGTTTTGCCCTGAGTTCGCTTCGGAGCAGGCTCAGATGTCCCGATATCTGAGTATGCTAAAGAGAGACATCAGACAGTTTGTGTCTGCGCAGAGGTGCGAGACTTTGCTGGAGTTGCAGGAGGCCGCCAGGCGGCGTGAGTTAGAGATTGAGTTGCAGATGCGTGAGCTGAGGCAAGCTCTGGTTTAGTCGTAGCCGACGACGAAACGGTCTAAGACCGTTGATTCCAGGATGGGAGATCAGGGTAGCCACGTCTGTGGAAAGTGTGGAAGGGGTCACGCCGGGGTTTGTCGGTCCGGTGGAGCATGCCTCAAGTGCAGAAAGGAGGGACACTATGCGAGGGATTGTCGGCAATCAGTGCTGGTTCGGGATTTGAGGATATGCTATCATTGTCATCAGGTTGGACATTTGAAGGTCAACTGTCCACGGCTTGCTGCACGACCAGTGCAGGCTCCAGCACCGGCTACGTTGAGGATCACAGGTGGAGGTCAGGGTGGAGCGGAGCCCCCAAGGGCTTAGGGTCGTGTTTTTCAGCTTGCTGCTGTGGGTATGTTTATTTCTGTTGTTTTTGGTCATTTATGATTGTTGTGGAGTATTTTTATCTGTTGGTTTCGTTGGTTGGTTATCGAATTGCGTTTCGGGTTTTCGTGTGGTATCCGTTGTTCCCTGTGGGTTTGGCGAGTTGTGATCGAGATTTCGTTTTGGTATCCTTTGTTCCCTGAAGGATCGTTATGGTTATGGATTTGTACTTCGAGCTATTGTTGATTATGTTTGTGAGGATTGGTGGTGGATGCGGTGTTGGTTTGAAGGCCGGGTAGATTCTGCAGTCATAGGAATGGATAGTTGAAGATTGGGTTCTTTTCGAGCGGGTTGTGCAGTGTGGAAACATGATTTTTATGAAAGTTGTTGGCGCTGGTGAGAAACATTTTGCGTGTAAGTGTTGATTTTCTGCAAGCTAACTTTGGGAGATCGGTGATGGCGACCGGTGATTTATTATCAGTATCTTAAGTGGGGGAGAATTGGAAATTCTCTGGATGATCGTTGGGTCTGAAAGGTTGTTTAGCTGCTTGGGGAATTCAGTGATATTTCTATCAGTCGAGAGTAGGCTCGTATGGGTCAGTAACAGGCGTGCGGGGCGGAATACAGACCTAGAGCAGTTGATTGTGGAAGGCATGGGAGCAGGCCGGGATCGAGTATGTATGATGGAGATAGAGTTCGGAACCCCTAGAGGGCTAGAACGGTATGCACGGGAGGATTTCCCGAAGGGATAGTTCGGAATGATGAATGTTAGTTGAGCGGTCCGGATAGACTGAAGGCCGGTAGGCGTACCAGTCAGGCCGAAGGCTCGGAGGACGGTCCAGTCAGATTGGTTGAAGGTCCTGAGAGTGGTCCAGATTGGCTGAAGGCCTGGGGAGGCGGTCCAGTCATGCTGAAGACTCTGCGAGTATTGTTGGATCGGTTCGAGGTTATGGGTTGCGTATGTTGCAGTGTGATTACATTGGGAGGTCTGGCCCCGGGTAGCAATTTTGAGCAGTGAAGGTAGTGCATGGGCTTGAGAGTCCCTGCGATGAGAGTCAGAGTGGTGGTAATGCATGGATGTCGGGTACGCTTTAAAGAAGTAATGTAGCGTGGGATGAGCACCATAGTGCCTGTCATGGTGACTGGGCGGACGAGTGGTTTCCTTGGTAAGGAAAGAGAGAGGAATGAAATTCTAAAAAGGGAGTGCGAATTCATGGAAGTGAAAGCGGCAGTGTAGAGTTATGATTGGAGTGGTCCGTCGATGGTCTGTGAGTAGTGTGTTGCGGCGGTAGAATAAAAGCTCATTCGGCTTGATATGTTTCTCAGGGCGCGGAGGAATACCGCGGCGTAGAGCCAGGGAGAGGGGTTCGGAAGGGATACAGAGAAAGAGTCTTGGACTCTCAGTGAGATTCTGATAAGGGTTTTGGGTATGTATTAGCGGTTCATCCTGGAAGGATGTTTGAGGGTATCATCAGTGTATCAGGTTTTCCAAACCTCAGGGTGCTAGAGCTAATTCAGCATGTGTGTGTGATTACGAGAGGAGAACTCGGGGGAGTTGCTCCGGAATGGAAGAATGGATCTTTCTGTCATCATGGAATGGATAGAGTGGGATTCGGATTGGGGATCCGATGGTTCGTGGTTTTCTGGCCATATGAGTTAATTGAAAGATGAGAATTGGAGCAGTAAGGCATCATTGGTAACTCTCGGTTGTTGAGTGTGGTTATCGGAGGGTACAGCTGGTGCCCGGTTTGAGTAGGTGTTGGGGACACCGTATGGAAGGAGAAAGTGAGCTTCTGGCTTCTATGGTTGTACTTTGAGGGACTTGGTTCGGTCAAGGTCAGGTGGCGCGTCGTGGGAAGTAATTTGAAGATGAGATGCCGTAGGCTTCGAGGACGAAGCCTAATTTAAGTGGGGGAGAATTGTAAAATCCCGAAATCGCAAGAGTAGAGTTGAAGGGCTAAAAGTGCAAGTTTCGAAGGGTGACTCGGCGAGTCCATGGATAGACTCGGCGAGTCAGGTCGCGACTATGGTCGCGTATCAAGTGGCCTACTCGGCGAGTCCAAAGATGGAATTGGCGAGTAGGTGCTGTATGGAGAAAACCCTAATTTTCGAGGTTGAGCCCTATATAAAGAGGATTATGCCCCTCCACAGCCTCCCTTACTCCCCCCTTGAGTTCCAGAAACCCTAAATTCATGGAGAGTCCAATTGTGGAGCAAATTAGAGCTTGGAGAGGTGTTGGTTGAAGAAATCTTGAAGGATAAGTGGCTTGGATCAAAGGGCTTTGCTTGGATTCGAGTTTCATTGTTGTGGAGGCATCCTTTGGAGGTAATACTTTCATTCTTGGGATGTATCTTCCTAGTTTCTCATTTTGGGGTTGTGCGGGGTGCTTGGTTGTGTGGTATCTTGATGTTTGGGGTATGGATCTGAGGTTGCTACCTCAGATCTGGAGTGGAGAAGATCTGAAGAGCATTAAAGTCCCTGTTCTTGTCTTGTTAATGGAGCTATCATGTCCCAAACCTTGGTTCTAAGGTGAGTAAGGCCTAGATCTCTTTAGATTCACGTAAAGTTTGCCACTTTACGTGATGGATGGATTGTAGGAGGTTGGATCTATGTTTTGGATCAATTGCATGGCCTGAGATGCTTCTGTATGGATTCAGACCGGTGGTACCCGTCGAGTCACATGGGGTGACTCGACGAGTTTCTTGAAGATGGCCTGGAACTCGACGAGTTGGAAGAACAACTCGGCGAGCAGGTTGAAGATAGCCTTGGACTCGATGAGTCCATTTGGACTTGGCGAGTCTTGTCAAGGAAGTCCCAATATTTCTGGTTGAGTTAAGGAATCGGTGAGTCAAGGGATGACTCGGTGAGTTGGGTGCGAGTGGACTCAGAGTTGTTGGACTCGACGAGTCTTGGGGTGACTCGGCGAGTTGGGTCGCTAATTGAGGGAAGTTCTGAGCATAAGGACTCAGCGAGTCATCGGGTTGACTCGGCGAGTAGGGTCAGTCAGGGGTTGACTTTGACTTGTCCAAGGTTGACCAGTTGTCTTCCAGGGGTATTTTGGTAATTAAGGGTAATTACTGAGTTATATGTTTTGATGTTCAGTGGAGGAGTTCGTATCAGAGTTCGGAGCAGCGGGATCTTATCCTTTCAGCCGACAGTTTCGAGGTGAGTTATCCTCACTATATCAACAGGGTCTAAGGCACCAAGGCCGGCCCTTTATTGGATTGAGTTTCGGATATGGTTATTATGTTATTATCGGATGTGTCTGCATCCTGGTAGCTAGGATGGTACATGCTATGAGACCTTGTTAAGGTCACTTCCCGATATACAGAGTGATGCTATGCTAGTGACCGGTTAGGTCGGTAACCCGGTTAGGGTAATGATATGCTATGTGATCTGCTTGCTCGGTTGTTGACTATGACTGTTATATGATTGTATGTTTTGTGCACATGCTTGTTTGGACTGGAGATGGGTTGAGGCGGGTCCTGCTTTGTGTTGTAGGCCAAGATACCCAGGGCGGACCGGTTGTTCCGAAGGCCCAGCGAGCGGTCCGGATAGGCTGTAGGCCCCACGAGGGCGGACCATACGTGCCGAGGCTCGGAGAGTGGACCAGGCCTACTGAAGGCCCGATGCGGGCGGACCAGTCACACTGTAGACTCAGAGAGTGGACCAGGTGGGTTGAAGGCCCGATGCGGGCGGACCAACCCCACTGTAGACTCGAAGGACATGACTAGATCTGGAGGATGGATCCGGTGGACTGAAGGCCCGATACGGCGGACCAGTCACACAGTAGACCCGATATGCATGGCTGTTCTATGTTCTATTATGTTATGTATGTTTTATATGTTTTGGACCGGAAGGTCGCAGCCTGGAAGGGCGTATACGTGGTTGGTATTTTGGGGGTATCTCACTAAGCTTTTGGGGCTTACAGTTGTGGTTTAATGTTTTTCAGGTTCTTCAGGATACCGTGGCAAGGCGAAGGCATGATCGTACCGCTCCTCATAATTTTGTAGCAATGTGATTCTGGGAATACTCTAATGATTTGTATAGAAAACCTTTTTGTAAACATTTTAATGGAAATCGGGTTGTTTTGAAAAAATTTAATTGGTTGTATTTTTCGGATGTTACAAATGTGTTTTATAACATCAAGTTACTGATGCGTTTACGCATTATCAATGCACAACCAATCAGCAAACAATAAACCATATATCTTTGTTTTAAGACCGTATGATATTATCATCTTGCGATCACGCGAGATAAATTCCATGAAGTGATTCCATCAAGCGTGGGTTTATTCCAATGCTCATATCAAACTCATAAGCACTCATGAACGTTGTAGCAAACTGTTTTCATTCATACATACTTCCAACACATGAACGACTGTGGATGGTTCGAATAATTCTTATTATTTAGGAAGTCTAAACATGCAAATTGAAACAATTGGTAAACAATTAACATAAGACAGTAACATTACTAATAAATAATACTCTTTTATTTAATAATCAAATGTTAATTACAGTTTATCTATTACACGTTTCTAAACTATCTAGTCTAAACTAATATCGTCCTTCAGCTCGATGCTCCTAGCGTGCTACAAGTGCTTAACCCTGCTCAGTCCCTTCATTAGCGGATCTGTTGGGTTATCCTCTGATGATACCATCTTTACTACGAGGAGTCCTTCTTCCACCCAATGTCGAATAAAATGATATTTTCTGTCGATATGTCGAGATCTGCCGTGATCCCTCGGTTCCTTGGTCAAGGAAACCTCTCCTTCATTATCACAGAAAATATCCATGGGCTCATTTATGGCTAGCACAACTCCAAGGTCTCCAATGAAGTTCTTCAACTATATTTCCTCCTTTGACGCTTCGCTCACTGCAATGTACTCTGTTTCGCACGTTGAATCAGCCACGGTCTCTTGCTTGGAACTTTTCCAAGTCACTGCTCTTCCATTAAGGGTAAAGACCCAGCCCGACTGCGAACAGTAGTTGTCCCTGTCAGTCTGAAAACTGGTGTCACTGTACCCTCGCACCTTTAAGGCATCACTCCCACCAAGGACTAGAAACCATTCCTTGGTCCTACGAAGGTACTTAAGAATGTTCTTAACTGCAGTCCAATGCGCTTTGCTAGGGTTCTCATGATATTTGTTGACCATGCTCAAAGTGAAGGCCACATCAGGGCGAGTACAAGTCATAGCATACATAATCAAGCCAACTGTGGAAGCGTATGCTACTCGCCTTATTTCTGCTATCTCGACTTCGGTACTCGGACTCTGAGTCTTACTCAACTTGGTGTTACTTTGGATCGGTAACTCCCCTTCTTTGAATTATCCATACTAAAACGTTTTAGTACCTTGTCCAAGTAAGTATTTTGACTAAGTCTTAATTAGTCTCTTACTTCTGTCTCTTACTATCCATATTCCCAAAATATAGGAAGCCTCTCCGGGGTCCTTCATAACGAAGCACTTCCCGAGCTAGGGCGTAACCTCTTGCAATGTCGGGATGTCGTTTCCTATGAGTAATATGTTATCGTCATACAATACGAGGACTCCCACTGGATTTGACATATACACATGATTCATCCTCGCTTCTTAGAAAACCGAACTCTTTGACTTTATCGTCGAAACAAAGATTCCATCTACGAGATGCTTGCTTAAGTCCATAAATGGACTTCTCAAGCTTTCACACTCTATTGGGATGCTTTACATTGATAAAACCCTCTGGCTAAGCCATGTTAACATCCTCAACCAACTTCCCATTAAGTAAAGTGGTTTTGACATCTATCTGCCATATTTCATAATCATGAAATGAAGCAATGGCCAGCATCACTCTAATAGATTTTATCTTGGCAACTGGTGAGAAGGTTTCATGATAGTCAACTCTGGGAGTTTGAGTGAAACCTTTCGCGACCAATCGTGCCTTATATGTGTGCACATTCCCATCCATGTCGGTCTTCTTCTTGAAGATCTACTTGCACCCGACCGTCTTACGTCCGGGAACATGGTCAACCAAATTCCAAGCTTGGTTGTCATACACGGACTGAATCTCGCTGTCCATCGCCTCTTGCCACTTCGCAGACTCTGGGCCTGCCATGGCTTCCTTATAGTTGTTATGTTCGTCTAGATTCACTAGTGTACTATCACTAATGAACGTATCCCTTCGGTAGTACTATGAAAACCATAAAACTGGGGTTGAACCCTAACCCGAAAATAACGTTTAAGAGGTAAGGACTCGTCAATCGGTTCAACTGGAGTTTCCTCCTCAGGTTGAGCTCCAGCGTTAGAGGTTCCTTCATCGCTCGAATCTTAAATATCATTGTAACATCCCGGAATCGCAAGAGTAGAGTTGAAGGGCTAAAAGTGTAAGTTTTCGAGGGTGACTCGGTGAGTCAGGTCGCGGCTATGGTCGCGTGTCTAGTGGCCTACTCGGCGAGTCCAAAGATGGACTCGATGAGTAGGTGCTGTATGGAGAAAACCCTAATTTTCGGGGTTGAGCCCTATATAAAGAGCATTATACCCCTCCACAGCCTCCCTTATCCCCCCCCCCCCCTTGGGTTCCAGAAACCCTAAATTCGTGGAGAGTTCATTTGTGGAGCAAATTAGAGCTTGGAGAGGTGTTGTTTGAAGAGATCTTGAAGGAGAAGTGGCTTGGATCAAAGGGCTTTTCTTGGATTCGAGTTTGGTTGCTATTGAGGCACCTTTTGGAGGTAACACTTTCGTTCTTGGGCTGTATCTTCCTAGTTTCATCATTTTGGGGTTTGTGGGGAGTATATCTTGGAATGTTTTGGAGTTTGGAGGTTAGATCTGAGGTTGCTACCTCAGATCTAGAATATTGAAGGCCTAGAGTGCATTAAAGTTCCTGTGTTTGAGTGCTTAGTGAAGCCACCATGTCCCAAACCTTGGTTCTAAGGTGAATAAGGCTTAGATCTCCTTAGATTCACGTAAAGTTTGCCACTTTACGTGATGGATGGAATGTAGGAGGTTGGATCTATGATTTGGATCAATTGCATGGCCTGAGATGCTTCTGTATGGATTCAGACCGGTGGTACTCGACGAGTCACATGGGTGGACTCGACAAGTTGCTTGAAGATGTCCTGGAACTGGACGAGTTGGAAGAACAACTCGGCGAGTAGGTTGAAGATAGCCTTGGACTCGACGAGTCCATTTGGACTCGGCGAGTCGTGTCAAGGAAGTCCCAATATTTCTGGTTGAGTCAAGGAATCGGTGAGTCAAGGGATGACTCGGTGAGTTGGGTGCGAGTGGACTCAGAGTTGTTGGACTCAACGAGTCTTGGGGTGACTCGGCGAGTTGGGTCGCTGATTGAAGGAAGTTCTGAGCATATGGACTCGGCGAGTCATCGGGTTGACTCGGCGAGTAAGGTCAGTCAGGGGTTGACTTTGACTTGTCCATGGTTGACCAGTTGTCTTCCAGGGGTATTTTGGTAATTAAGGGTATTTATTGAGTTGTATGTTTTGATGTTCAGTGGAGGAGTTTGTGTCAGCGTTTGGAGCAGCGGGATCTTATCTTTTCAGCCGACAGTTTCGAGGTGAGTTATCCTCACTATATCAACAGGGTCTAAGGCACCAAGGCCGACCCTTTATTGTATTGAGATTCGGTTATGGTTATTATGTTATTTTTTGATGTGTCTGCATCCTGGTAGCTAGGATGGTACAGGCTAGGAGGCCTTGCTTAGGTCAGTTTCCTGATATACAGAGTGATGCTATGCTAGTGACCGGTTAGGTTGGCAACCCGGTTAGAGTAATGATATGCTATGTGATCTGCTTGCTCGGTTTGTTGACAATGACTGTTATATGAATGTATGTTTTGTGCACATGGTTGTTGGACTGGAGATGGGTTGAGGTGGGTCCTGCTTTGTGCTGTAGGCCAAGATACCCACAGCAGACCGGTTGTTCCGAAGGCCCAGCGAGCAGTCCGGATAGGCTGTAGGCCCCATGAGGGTGGACCAGACGTGCCGAGGCTTGGATAGTGGACCAGGCCGACTGAAGGCCCGATGCGGGCGGACCCATCACACTGTAGACTCAGAGAGTGGACCAGGTGGGTTGAATGCCTGATGCGGGCGGACCAACCCCACTGTAGACTCGAAGGACATGACTAGACCTGGAGGATGGATCCGATGGACTGAAGGCCCGATACGGCGGGCCAGTCACACAGTAGACCCGATAGGCATGGTTGTTCTATGTTCTGTTATGTTATGTAACTTTTATATGTTTTGGACTAGAAGGTCGCAGCGTGGAAGGGCGTATGTGTGGTTGGCATTTTGGGGGTATCTCACTAAGCTTTCGGGCTTACAGTTGTGGTTTAATGTTTTTCAGGTTCTTCAGGAGACCGTGGCAAGGTGAAGGCGCGATCGTACCGCTCCTCATGATTTTGTAGCAATGTGATTCTGGGAATACTCTAATAATTTTTATTGAAAACCTTTTTGTAAACATTTTAATGGAAATCGGGTTGTTTTGAAAATTTTAAATTGGTTGTATTTTTCGGATGTTACAAGTTGGTATCAGAGCCTTGGTTTGAGTGAATTGGAGGAACACTTGTGTGACTCCAGTCTCAAATCGAGGAGGGTTTTCAAAAGAGAATTTAAAATGGTTTTCAAAATAAGTAAAGGAGGACGCGGAGGTACGATCAGCCGGAGCCAGTAAGTTACCCCAAAATACCATACATGACAATTGTTTTATTGAGCTTTGATAGAACAACATGCTAGAGTTAGGCTAGGGATCTTCAGGATTTCTTGATGAGTTGCTTGATTTAGGATGCCTGCTAGCCTTGGGTTCCTTGTGAGAGATTTCTAGTGTTCCTCTAGTTGTGAGGATAGAGCGTTGTTATGTATGTCGCTAGGGTGTTGTGGGAGTACTTCATACAAATATGGGTAGGTGTGGATGGTAGTATGGGCCCGTACTACTGAAAGCACAGACTCATACGCGTATCAGGAAAACCATGACCTCTAGGGTTGAGATGAGAGCTGGTTCCCGGGATAGTGGAATATGTCTGAGATTTGGTGTTTTATTTTCAGTATGGAGATTTCAGGGCACGCTGGGAGTGGATCCGGGTCAGGATCAGGAGCAAGAGCGGGAGTTCCGGGTGGGTCTGTACATCCCGAGGTTGTCAGCCAGATGAGTACGCACGAGTTGGATGCGAGGATTCTTGAGATCCTACATGATGAGGTTGTTGCATTGTTTCGGGTTGAGATGCCAGAGTTGTTTGGGTCGATCAAGACCGCCATGGTGGAGTATTTCGATGAGCGTTATGCGGCTCTCACGGAGACGGCTGCCACGGCGGCTACCGCAGCAGTATCAGCGGCAGGGGGAGGAGCTAGTAGAGGTTTCCAGTATCGGGACTTCGATAATACGAAGCCTCCCACTTTCGATGGAGTTCAGGATCCGATCGTTTCTATGAGGTGGTTATCAGATGTGGAGGGATGTTTCTTCACATGTTCATGCCCTGCTGATCAGAGGGTGAGGTGTGCTCTGAACCTGTTGAGGCTCGGAGCAAAGGATTGGTGGAGATTGACCATGGGGTCGTACTTGGATGCGCAGAGGGCTGCGATTTCATGGGATCGGTTCAGAGAGATGTTCAGCACTCGTTATGTTTCGCAGGTCGAGAGGGAGAGGTTGGCTCAGGAGTTCTTGGAGCTAAAACAGGATTCGGAGTCGCTGATGGAAATCACCAGGATGTTTACTGAGAGGGCGATGTTTTTCCCTGAGTTCGCTTCGGAGCAGACTCAGATGTCCCGATATCTGAGTATGCTAAAGAGGGACATCAGACAGTTTGTGTCTGCATAGAGGTGCGAAACTTTGCTGGAGTTGCAGGAGGCCGCCAGGCGGCGTGAGTTAGAGATTGAGTAACAGATGCGTGAGCTGAGGCAAGCTCCGGATCAGTCGCAGCCGGCGACGAAACAGTCTAAGACCGTTGATTCCAGGATGGGAGATCAGGGTAGCCACATCTGTGGAAAGTGTGGAAGGGGTCACGCCGGGATTTGTCGGTCTGGTGGAGCATGCGGCAAGTGCGGAAAGGAGGGACACTATGCGAGGGATTGTCGGCAGCCAGTGCCGGTTCGGGATTTGAGGATATGCTATCATTGCCATCAGGTTGGACATGTAAAGGTCAACTGTCCACGGCTTGCTACAGGACCGGTGCAGGCTCCAGCACCGGCTACGTTGAGGATCACAGGTGGAGGTCATGGTGGAACGGTGTCCCCGAGGGCTTAGGGTCGTGTTTTTCAGCTTGCTGCTGCGGGTATGCTTGTCTCTGTTGTTTTGATTATTTATGATTGTTGTAGAGTATTGTTATCTGCTAGTTTCGTTGGTTGGTTATGAATTTGCGTTTCGGGTTTTCGTGTGGTATCCATTGTTCCTTGAGGGTTTGTCGAGTTGTGATCGAGATTTCGTTTTGGTATCCTTTGTTCCCTGAAGGATCGACATGGTTATGGATTTGTACTTCGAGCTATCATTGATTATCCTTGTGAGGATTGGTGGCGGATGCGGCGTTGGTTTGAAGGCCGGGTAGATTCTACAGTCTGAGGAATGGATATTTGAAGATTGGGTTCCTTTCGAGCGAGTTGCTCAGTGTGGAAACATGATTTTTATGAAAGTTGTTGGCGCTGGTGAGAAACATTTTGCGTGTAAGTGTTGATTTTCTGCAAGGTTACCTTGGGAGATCGGTGATGGCGACCGATGAGCTATTGTCAGTATCTTAAGTGGGGGAGAATTGGAGATTCTCCGGATGATCGTTGGGTCTGAGAGGTTGTTTAGCTGCTTGGGGAAATTCAACGATATTTCTATCAGTTGAGAGCAGGCTCGTATGGGTGAGTAACAGGCATGCGGGGCAGAATACAGACCTGGAGCAGTTGATTGTGGAAGGCATGGGAGCGGGCCGGGATCGTGTATGTATGATGGAGATAGAGTTCGGAACCCCTAGAGGGCTAGAACGGTATGCACGGGAGGATTTCCCGAAGGGATAGTTCGGAATGAGGGATGTTAGTTGAGCGGTCCGGATAGACTGAAGGCCGATAGGCGTACCAGTCAGGCCGAAGGCTCAGAGTACGGTCCAGTCAGATTGGCTGAAGGTCCTGAGAGTGGTCCAGATTGGCTAAAGGTCCTGAGAGTGGTCCAGATTGGCTGAAGGCCTGGGGAGGCGGTCTAGTCATGCTGAAGACTCTGCGAGTATTGTTGGATCGGTTCGAGGTTATGGGTTGCGTATGTTGCAGTGGGATTACATTAGGAGGTCTGGCCCCGGGTAGCAATTTTGAGCAGTGAAGGTGGTGCATGGGCTGGAAAGTCCCTGCGATGAGAATCAGAGTAGTGGTGATGCATGGATGTCGGGAACGCTTTAAAGAGGCAGTGTAGCGTGGGATGAGCACCATAGTGCCTGTCATGGTGACTGGGTGGATGAGTGGTTTCCTTGGTAAGGAAAGAGGGAGGAATGAAATTCCGAAAAGGGAGTGCGAATTCACGGAAGTGAAAGCGGCAGTGTAGAGTTACGATCGGAGTGGTCTGTCGATGGTCTTTGAGTAGTGTGTTGCGGCGGTAGAATAAAAGCTCATTCGACTTGATATATTGCTTAGGGCGCGGAGGGAATATCGTAGGCGTAGAGCCAGGGAGAGGGGTTCGGAAGGGATACAAAGAAAGAGTCTTGGACTCTCAGTGTGATTCTGATAAGGGTTTTGGGTATATATCAGCGGTTCATCCTGGAAGGATGTTTGGAGGATATCATTAGTGTATCAGGTTATCCAAACCTGAGGGTGCTAGAATGAGATCAGCATGTGTGTGTGACTGCGAGAGGAGAACTCGGGGGAGTTGCTCCGGAATGGAAGAATGGGTCTTTCGGTTGCCATGGGATGGGTAGAGTGGAATTCAGATCGGGGATCTGATGGTTCGTGGCTTTATAGCCATGTGAGTCAAGTGAAAGATGAGAATTGGAGCAGTAAGGCATCATGGGTAATTCTCGGTTGTTGAGTGTGGATTATCGGAGGGTACAGCTGGTGCCCGGTTTGAGTAGGTGGAGGGGACACCGTATCGAAGGAGAAAGTGAGCTTCTGGTTTCTATGGTTGTACCTTGAGGGACTTGGTTCGGTCAAGGTCAAGTGGCGCGTCAGGGGAAGTAATTTGAAGATGAGATGTCGTAGGCTTCGAGGACGAAGCCTAATTTAAGTTGGGGAGAATTGTAACATCCCGAAATCGCAAGAGTAGAGTTGAAGGGCTAAAAGTGTAAGTTTTAGAGGGTGACTTGGTGAGTCCATGGATAGACTCGGCGAGTCAGGTCGCGGCTATGGTCGCGTGTCTAGTGGCCTACTCGGCGAGTCCAAAGATGAACTCGGCGAGTAGGTGCTGTATGGAGAAAACCCTAATTTTCGGGGTTGAGCCCTATATAAAGAGCATTATACCCCTCCACAGCCTCCCTTATCCCCCCCTTGAGTTCCAGAAACCCTAAATTCGTGGAGAGTTCATTTGTGGAGCAAATTAGAGCTTGGAGAGGTGTTGTTTGAAGAGATCTTGAAGGAGAAGTGGCTTGGATCAAAGTGCTTTGCTTGGATTCGAGTTTGGTTGCTATTGAGGCACCTTTTGGAGGTAACACTTTCGTTCTTGGGATGTATCTTCCTAGTTTCATCATTTTGGGGTTTGTGGGGAGTATATCTTGGAATGTTTTGGAGTTTGGAGGTTAGATCTGAGGTTGCTACCTCAGATCTGGAATATTGAAGGCCTAGAGTGCATTAAAGTTCCTGTGTTTGAGTGCTTAGTGAAGCCACCATGTCCCAAATCTTGGTTCTAAGGTGAATAAGGCTTAGATCTCCATAGATTCACGTAAAGTTTGCCACTTTACGTGATGGATGGATTGTAGGAGGTTGGATCTATGATTTGGATCAATTGCATGGCCTGAGATGCTTCTGTATGGATTCAGACCGGTGGTACTCGACGAGTCACATGGGTGGACTCGACGAGTTGCTTGAAGATGGCCTGGAACTCAACGAGTTGGAAGAACAACTCGGCGAGTAGGTTGAAGATACCCTTGGACTCGACGAGTCCATTTGGACTCGGTGAGTCTTGTCGAGGAAGTCCCAATATTTCTGGTTGAGTCGAGGAATCGGTGAGTCAAGGGATGACTCGGTGAGTTGGGTGCGAGTGGACTCAGAGTTGTTGGACTCGACGAGTCTTGGGGTGACTCGGCGAGTTGGGTCGCTGATTGAAGGAAGTTCTGAGCATATGGACTCGGCGAGTCATCGGGTTGACTCGGCGAGTAAGGTCAGTCAGGGGTTGACTTTGACTTGTCCATGGTTGACCAGTTGTCTTCCAGGGGTATTTTGGTAATTAAGGGTATTTATTGAGTTGTATGTTTTGATGTTCAGTGGAGGAGTTCGTGTCAGCGTTCGGAGTAGCGGGATCTTATCTTTTCAGCCGACAGTTTCGAGGTGAGTTATCCTCACTATATCAACAGGGTCTAAGGCACCAAGGCCGGCCCTGTATTGTATTGAGATTCGGTTATGGTTATTATGTTATTGTTTGATGTGTCTGCATCCTGGTAGCTAGGATGGTACAGGCTAGGAGGCCTTGCTTAGGTCAGTTTCCCGATATACAGAGTGATGCTATGCTAGTGACCGGTTAGGTTGGTAACCCGGTTAGAGTAATGATATGCTATGTGATCTGCTTGCTCGGGTTGTTGACTATGACTGTTATATGAATGTATGCTTTGTGCACATGGTTGTTGGACTAGAGATGGGTTGAGGCGGGTCCTACTTTGTGCTGTAGGCCAAGATACCCAGGGCGGACTGGTTGTTCCGAAGGCCCAGCGAGCGGTCCAAATAGGCTGTAGGCCCCACGAGGGCGGACCAGACGTGCCGAGGCTCGGAGAGTGGACCAGGCCGACTGAAGGCCCGATGCGGGCGGACCAGTCACATTGTAGACTCAGAGAGTGGACCAGGTGGGTTGAAGGTCCGATGCGAGCGGACCAACCCCACTGTAGACTCGAAGGACATGACTAGACCTGGAGGATGGATCCGATGGACTGAAGACCCGATACGGCGGACCAGTCACACAGTAGACCCGATATGCATGGCTGTTCTATGTTTTGTTATGTTATGTATGTTTTATATGTTTTGGACCGGAAGGTCGCAGCCTGGAAGGGCGTATGCGTGGTTGGTATTTTGGGGGTATCTCACTAAGCTTTCGGGCTTACAGTTGTGGTTTAATGTTTTTCAGGTTCTTCAGGAGACCGTAGCAAGGCGAAGGCGTGATCGTACCGCTCCTCATGATTTTGTAGCAATGTGATTCTGGGAATACTCTAATAATTTGTATTGAAAACCTTTTTGTAAACATTTTGATGGAAATTGGGTTGTTTTGAAAAAATTTAAATTTGGTTGTATTTTTCGGACGTTACAATCTTCAAGATCGGTTTTCCTCCCACTGTCCTCTTGGCTTACGATTTCTCGCTCTCAGAAAACCCATCTCCTTGTAATGAAGACAACATCGTCATTCGGCCTATAGAAGAGATATCGAAATGACTTCTGCGGGTAGCCGATGAATATACACTGCTCACAATGAGGTTCGATCTTGTCGTGAGTGTCTCGTCTTATGAAAGCCTCGCAACCCCAAACCTTGATATGTACCAATGAGGGAGCTTTCATTGTCCATATCTCGTGAGGTGTTTTGGAAACCTTCTTCGTAGGGACTAAATTAAGAAAATGGGCGGCACTCTCTAAGGCATACCCCCAGAATGAGATAGGTAGTGAAGCACGACTCATCATGGAACGAACCATTTCCAACAAGGTTCGATTACACATCTTAGCCACACCGTTTAATTATGGTATCTTACGTGGCGTCGATTTCGAAACGATTCTGCATTCCTTAAGATAGTCGTGGAATTCAAGACTTAGGTACTCTCCTCCTCGATTGGATCAAATCATCTTGATTTTCCTAGCCCAACTGATTCTGCACTTCTTGTTTAAACTCTTTGAACTTTTCAAAGGTTTCTGACTTGTGCTTGATTAAGTAGATATACCCATATCTACTATAATCATCAGTAAAATTCACGTAGAAGTGGCTTGGATCTCTTATGGTTGATCTGAAGTGCCTACACACATCGGTGTGTATGAGATCCAATAGACCCTTACCCCTTTTACAAGTACCAGTGAAGGGTGACTTGATTATATTTCCAAGCAAACAATACTCGCACACGTCATCGTCCCTGAGGTCAAATGACTCCAATACGCCATTCTTTTGGAGTTGGGCTATGTGTTTCTTGTTGACACGTCCAAGACGACAATGCCATAAGCATGCTTTATCCAAACCGTTGGATGAATCAATACACAACACATCATTTCCTAAGTTATCTATAACCATCATAGTTTCATATATTCCATTACAAGGCAATGCTTCAAAATAAAATACACCATTAAGATAAGCATTAATAGAACGCTTTTCATTATCAAATGAATATCTAAAACCTTGTCGATATAAACCATGAAATGAAATGATGTTTCTAGCCATATCTGGCGAATAGCCACAATTGTCTAAATATAATCCTAATCCACTACTGAGCATTAAAGAGTAAATTCCGATCTTCGTGATAGGAGACGATCTTACGTTCCTCATGATCAAATTTATCTTCCCATGCTCCACATCCCCATCTCTGCTTAGGCCTTGCAAATCAGATCAAATATGAAAACCACATCCTGTAGCAAGTACCCAAGAAATGGAATGTGATGAATCATTAGATTTAATTGTGTAAATACCTGCGTATGATGGCTTGATGCATGTTCCTTGTGGTGGTGATAATCCTAAATGGCCATGCATGATTGATAACAAGTGTTCAAAAAACTTCCCGAAGCCATTCTTAAATCGTACTTCTATTGATTTAAATGGTTATCCTATTTAGGAGACGTAATGATGGTTCATTTGTTGAAAAGTCGGGTGTGAAATTAGACAACATAAATGTTGTTCCATACTTCCATATCATAAAGTCCTTTTGAAAAGACATCAAACTCATATTAATGTTGAATGGTGCAATCAGGCTGCTTCCATCAAATATTTGTTCAAATATATTAACAAGGGTACTAATAAGGCTACCATGACAGTTTTCCAAAGCAACAACGCAGAAGATACTGAAGATGCAGTTGATGAAATAACGAAATACTACGATTGTAGATATTTGTCTGCATGTGAAGCCTCATGGCATATATTTGGATTTGATGTCCATTGCATGTATTAGCACTAAACACATTTTGATTTAGAAAAAAGATAAATTGTAAATATTAATTATTTTTCTTGATTAAATAATAATTATTTATAGGTATCATTCTGTTATAAAACTTCCTTTCCATCTTCCTGGACAACAAAATGTTGTGTATGGTGCAGACGACGATATCGATGATGTCCTCGACAAACAATATGTTGCTTCTTCAATGTTCTTAGCTTGGATGACATGTAACGAACATAATAAAGAAGCACAAAAACTTTCATATGTTGAATTTCCTATGAAATTTGTATGGAAATTGAAAGATCGTTGCTGGAGAACAAGAAAAATAGGAAAATCGATCGGTAGAATTCATGAAGTTTCACCTAATCTCGGTGAAACATATTTTTTAAGAATTCTTTTAAATAAAGTCAAAGGTCCGAAATCATTTGAAGATATCCGTACGGTAAATGGACACGAATATCCTACTTTTAGAGAGACATTTTATGCTCTTGGACTTTTAGAAGATGATAGAGAATATATTGATTCCATAGAGGAAGCGAATCATTAGGGTCTGGTTACTATTTACGATCTCTATTTGCAATTATGCTAAAGTCGAATAGTTTGTCTAAATCGTCCTGTGTTTGGGAAAATACATGGAAATATTTATCGGATGGAATTCTATACAATCAACATATGCGATTAAAGTCTGCAGGTATTATGATATTTTTCAACATTTAAATATATGTATTAATAATATACTTATTTTTAGTAAGTTTTTTTATTCATAATTACATTTTTTTGTAATATGATAACATATTAATTTTGAAAACATTATTTCTTTGTACATATGATCGTGTATATTTCTTTATAAATAATTAACTTTCAATTTATACAAGTTTATTGCTTAATGTGGATCAACTTAAGAACTTGACCCTTTATGAGATTAAAAAAGTTTTAATCCCGAACAACTCAAGCCTTACAGATTATTATAGGATGCCATACCCTGATCATGAATCTATATATTCTTCAAACGATCTTTTGATAACCGAGGAGCTAGATTTTAACAGGACCGTTCTACAAAACGAGTTGATTTAGCTGATGGATTCATTAACAATTGAAAAAAGAGGTGCTTTTGATGATATCATGAAACAAGTTCAACAAAAAAAAGGAGGCGTCTTTTTTGTATATGCGTATGGTGGTACTGGGAAAACTTTTCTTTGGAAGACATTATCTGCAGCCGTAAGATCCGAAGGTGAAATCGTTTTAAATTTTGCTTCAACTAGTATTGCTTCGTTATTACTTGCACGATGTAGAATGACATAAATCTTATTGAGGATTCTTTTTGTTCTTTCGCATCGGATAGTGATGTTGCCGATTTGTTAAGAAGAAAATCATTAATTATATGGGAGGAGGCACCAATGATTCATAAACATGCATTTAAAGCATTGGATCGATCTTTGAAGGACATATTGAGTTGTGATCTTCATAGCAACTCAAAATTGCCATTTGGAGGAAAATCAATTGTTTTTGGAGGCAATTTTAGGCAGATTCTACCTATTGTTCCAAACGGAAGCAGACAAGACATGAGGTCGAGTGATCGAACAAATGATATTAAGAAACAAAGACCTTTACAAACTTGCTTTTGGATATAGGAAAAGGAAATGTTGGTGGTTTCACTGATGGTGAGGCAATTATTGATATACCATATGATCTTCTCATTACTGATTCATATGATCCAATCGGTTTATTAATTGCATTTGTCTATCGTTCTATTATTGAAAATGTCAAGCATCGAATGCGGGAGCGCAGAGCCTTTAAGAGATAGGGGGTGCGGGAGCATAATACTTAATACTAAGGATTCCCCGCGGTTTTTCATGCAGATTTGACCACGGTGTGCACCCCCCTTAACTTAACCCCTATTACGTAAGGGGGACCTTCGGCGGGATAAAAGAGAGTGCGGGAAAAGCAGCTACAGATACAGGACAAAAGAAGGAGTGGCGCACTTAAAGAGTAAAAAAATCAACGTCTCTACTCAGCCACAAAATTTATTTTGTACACGGCGGGAGGTTCCATTTTTCTCTTAATGGGAGTTCTGGGTGTCGGTTTATATGGTTCTAATGAACCAACATTAAATTTTGAAACATCAGTGAATCAATCGTATCCTGTGGCTTTGGAAATAATATTCTATATTGGATTTTTTATTGCTTTTGCTGTCAAATTACCGATTCTACCCCTACATACATGGTTACCAGATACCCACGGAGAGGCACATTACAGTACTTGTATGCTTCTAGCCGGAATTTTATTAAAAATGGGAGCGTATGGATTGATTCGGATTAATATGGAATTATTACCACACGCTCATTCTATATTTTCTCCTTGGTTGATGATAGTAGGTACAATACAAATAATCTATGCAGCTTCAACATCTCCCGGCCAACGCAATTTAAAAAAAAGAATAGCCTATTCCTCCGTATCTCATATGGGTTTCATACTTATAGGAATTGCTTCTATAACCGATACGGGACTCAATGGAGCTATTTTACAAATAATCTCTCATGGGTTTATTGGTGCTGCACTTTTTTTCTTGGCAGGAACGAGTTATGATAGAATACGTCTTGTTTATCTCGACCAAATGGGCGGAGTAGCTATCCCCATGCCAAAAATATTTACGATGTTCAGTAGTTTTTCCATGGCTTCGCTTGCATTACCGGGTATGAGTGGTTTTGTTGCAGAAGTGATAGTCTTTTTAGGAATAATTACCAGCCAAAAATATCTTTTAATGCCTAAAATTGCCATCACTTTTGTAATGGCAATTGGAATGATATTAACTCCTATTTATTCATTATCTATGTTACGCCAGATGTTCTATGGATATAAGTTATTTAATACTCCAAACGCTTATGTTTTTGATTCTGGACCGCGCGAGTTATTTGTTTCGATCTCCATTTTTCTACCTGTAATAGGTATTGGTATGTATCCGGATTTTGTTCTTTCACTATCAGTTGACAAGGTTGAAGGTATTCTATCTAATTATTTTTATAGATAGTTTTCCGAATGTGGGCCTAGAAGCATTAGCCGAGTCTCTGAATATTCCCGAGGGTTCTCAGGATAAAGACAGCCTTAAGGTGCTAACGGAGCTTCCACGGTCTCAGTCCATGAAGGTGCTTGCTTTATTGGTTGGCACTCTTTCGTCTAAGCCTAGAACTAGGCAAGAGCAAGGAATGGACTTTAAGTGAGTGAAAACCGGAAGGAGGGGACAAAGGTCAGTTCTATAAGGCAAGAAAGCAAGATCAGAAGAAGGAGCAATGCAGAATAACTAAGCATGACAAGGAGAGGATAGCTAGACTTTCAAAGACAGTAGCAATGGCAAGGATTAACCGCAGCATGGGGAATGTCCGCGTCTCGTCGCAAGGCTCATTTTGAGTTGTGGGTCATAGGGCGGGCAGCTTTATCTGATCAAGGGCCGGGGCACAAGGGTCCTAGTACTATCCAGGTGCGAAGAAGCCCGGAGGTGACCCATGTTTTTTCAAGAAAGAGGAATCCTTGCACCGAAAAACGAAGTTGTTCAAGAAATAAATGATCGTCTGTTATCACTATTTCAAGGTGATGAAAAAGAATACTTGAGTTCAGACAGTCTTTGTCATTTAGATTTTTGATCATAATGACTTTGATGAAAGTTTGTATTCGCCGGATGTTCTAAATGGTCTTAAACCGACAAGTTTGCCGATCCATAAGTTGGTATTAAAAGTCAATGTTATGGTTATGTTACGAAGGAATATTGATTGGAAAAGTGGGTTGTGTAATGGAACGAGACTACGTGTTATAACCAGTACAAGAAAAAGACCCTTTTACGACGAGCAAACCATGACACTCATTTATTTATGTTACGCAAAAGAGAGTGACATTAAAAAAGTGTCATCTCTTTAAAAAGTTTAATGATTTACGTCACGCATTATTGTGTGCTCTTAAATTAGTGTCTCATGAAAAGAAATTAGAAACACGGACGGCACATTATTTTAAAGGCACGTCCTCTATACTTGTAGCTTTATAATTTTAATGAAAACGCGCGTTCAGTAGAGGGGGAAACGAAATCCCCAAAATTTTGAAAACCCGTCTTCTACCTTCTTTCTATCTTTAATCTTCTCCCCTCTCCCTCCTTCTCTCTCATCTCCGATCCGCTTCTCCTCCACTCCTGACCTCCTTATCGATCTCATTAAACATCGTGTTCCCTCCTTAATACCTCGCGGGAATCTAAAAATTAGAAAACCACGTCCTCAAAAAGTCTAAGAAACTAGGGTTTTTTCATCCCTCAAAGAACGACCCACGTACTCCATAGATTGATCTCTATCGCTTCATTTCTCACAGGAAATCAAACAATTTACATTCATAAGGCCACAATTGCAAGGATCCTCACTCACATTTCTAGAGAATACCTTCACATATATAGCACGATCATCTTCACGAAAGTGGCTGCCACCATTACTTTAGTCGGCTCAAGCTACGATCGACATACGGAGCTCAAAGCTTTCGACCAAACAAAAACCGGCGTCAAAGGCCTCGTCGATGCCGGAATCCTGAAAATCCCTCCTATCTTCTTTCACCCACAGTACACCACTTGCTGTCAAGATTCCGGTCATAGACCTTCAATCGACCCATATAGCATCAATGATGGAGATGATTCGTGAAGCCTCCGCGAACCTAGGTATTTTTCAGGCAGCGAATCATGGGATTCCTGTGAGTGTTATGGATGAGGCGGTTCAAGGAGTTCGTAGATTCCACGAACAAGATGACGAGGTGAAGAAAGGGTTTTACACGAGGGATCTTTCGAGTACATTAGTGTATATTAGCAATTACGATCTGTATAGCTCCCCCGCCTTGAACTGGAGAGACATCTTCTTTTTCATTTATGGCTCTGTTACCTCCGCCGCCTGAGGAATTACCGGAGGTTTGCAGAGACATTCAAATCTAGTACTCAAATCAAGTCATGAAATTTGGAGACGTACTTTTCAGATTATTCTTAGAGGCATTGGGGTTGAACGTGAATCACCGGAGATTTGTAGATACATTCAAATCGACTAGGGTTTTCTTTCATACATCTGGTTCGAGATCAATTTCTCCATTTCCCTCTCTCTCTCTCTCTCACTCTCTCTCTCTCTCTCTCTCTCTCTCTCAAAACATCAAACAATTTCTCAATTTCTTCTAGGTTTCCATCTTTCATCTTGTTTTCATCTGTGACTCCTTGAATGCCCCCTTTTCTCCTCAGCGCTTCATTTGCCACCATCTGGGAAATTTTTACTTTTCTTGTTCCCTTCAATTTCAATTTTAGCTTAAGTGATGTACAATTCGTTAACTTGTGCTATTTCATGCAACTTGATATGCTACAAGAAGAGAATGACAATGTCCTTGAGAAGCTGGGTTCTAATTATGGTATTCTTTGTTTATATATATATATATATATATATATATATATATATATATATATATATATATATATATATATATATATAGCTGGTCTTCATTGTAGAGTTTATATTGTGCAGCTCAGGTTTGCTGAAGAAAGTTGTCAGGATGCAGAGATGAGGGTTAAAGAGCTTGGGAAGCAGGTGCTCACCCATATTCTTCTTATTTTGTGTCTGTCATATATTGGGATCTAAAAGGTTACATACTTTCTATTCCCACTGAAATAGTAAATATGATCTAATCTAATCGTTTCACTATTTTGAACTTAAGAGTTATGATACTCATATCCCAATTTGTTATTTAAATTTGAGCCCGTTCTTTTATTCACTTCACTAGCTATTATTTTTTCTGTTCCATTTTCAACTGTTTTTTATTTTTTTTTGAGATCCGTATGAGTTGTAATTGGAATCTGGAGATCTTGCTGTGTGTAGGTTGGAGGCTTGCTGAAGTGAGGGCGATTTGGTAAATTTGGGAGATGATGATTCTTGTAAGGTGGAATCTTTTTCGATTTGGAATGTTGAGGTTTCATTGGGGGTTCTTGCAGGCATCCTAAAATGATATCAAATAAACTCATTAATTGTTTTTTCATAAAGTAAAATTACTCATAAGAAGTAAGCTATAACTTTGTAATTTACTTGCTCTAATATAAGAGTTTAAGAGCATCTGGATTTATCTTTTTGGTAGTTTAATTAGCTGCTTCTTCACATCTTAAAAGCTCTGCATACAACCCATCTGAAGTTATAAGTTCATCATGTGTCCCAATCTCCATTAACTGACCTTCCTCCATAACAGCTATAAAAATCAGCATTTTTAATTGACGAAAGCCTTCTACCAATTATAATGGTTGAACGACCCACCATTAATAAATCCAAAGCCTCTTGAACAGATCTTTCAGCTTCAAAATCAAGTCCACCTGTCACCTCATCAAGAAGAAGAATACAAGGATTCGAAAGCACTACCCTTGCAACCGAAAGTCTTATCTTCTGTTCTTCTGCTAAAGATAAACCAGCCCTACCTACCTGAAAGCAACACATGTTTTCTCATTAGGTTAAAAGGGTAAAACTGTAATTTCATATACTCTTTTGGTTTTTAGTTACCTGTGTATCGTATCCTTTTTCAAGTGAGCTGATGAATGTATGTGCATGAGCTGTTTTAGTTGCATCTTCAACTTGAAGTGATGTGACATCTCTCCCATAGGCGATATTGTCCCTGATGCTTAAGCTTAGTAATGCAGGCTCTTGAGTGACTAAACCAATTCGGCTCATTAGCCCCATTTTTTAATTATTTGATATTCTTTCTAATATTTTTTTGTATGAATATGTATGTATTGTCTCTTTTAGGTTGCTTCTCAAGTTCATAGAGGTCAATATTCAAATAGCTTTGTTGATGGTTTTGTTTGATTATTAGACATTGGAACACTTGATAGGTATGTTTTCCGTTTCATCTTAATTCTTCCACTGCTACTAAATTACCCATATATGAATTCATGATTACTTAATTTAATGATGATCTCCAATCTTTTGAATTTTATTACAGGGGCAGAAGTGGAATTCACTTTGTGAGAGGTTAGATAGTTATGATTTGTTTTTTTTTATTATAGAAAAATGTATGTTTTCTGTTTTTTTCTGCTTAACAAACATTACATTGTTGACATATTTCCTTGAGAGTTTCTTGACCCAACCAGGTATTCTTGCTGAAAAAAGCATGCTTTGCCTCTGTGATGGAAGCTTTTCCAATATATACTCTACATTTTCCTCAAAACCAATAGCAAACATTTGATCAGATTCATCAAGAACCTCCACCAAATTTAGGGTGTTACTGTCAATAAGGTCAATAAGTCTTCCTGGTGTTCCAACATCACATCAACTCCACGAGACAATGCAATTTTCTGTGAATTATATGACACACCACCATAGACAAAAACAATGCTCAAATATGGAGCAGACACTTTGATCTCTGATTCTACTTGCCTTGTTAACTCCCTGGTAGGTGCAAGGACCAAGACTCTGGGAAGACGTTGACCACACCTTTACATAAGAGATATAAGAAACCAGTTATATACAACATATTATTTGAAATACCAAGTACTAAATGTTATATTATTTGATTTTTTTTTCAGAAACTAGAGAAGCTTCATGAGGAAGAACAAGTTGACGAGCCATTCATCCGAAAATAAATAAAGATCAGATCTCCACAACGTGGAAGAAGTGGAAGATCTATTGTGATAAGAAAGAATCTACAATTTAGCTATGAAGACAAGGTAATTTATTAATAATAAGGTTGAACTTTTTTATTTTCTTTGTGATAATTAAATATGTAAGGATATGCTCTGGTTTGTTTTTTTGTAGGTTCTGTTAAAAAAAGATAACATATCTATCGAAAGGGGTGATAAAGCTGCCATAATTGATCCAAAAGGTTGTGGAAAGAGCACTCTACTTAAGCTAACTATGGGTTTACAAAAGCCCAACAGTGGTGAAGTATTCTTAGTGAACACAACGTGCTTCCAAACGACTTTGAGAAAAATCAGGTGATGCATTTTTCTTTGTTTCATAATTTCCTCATATTAAGGATGTTTGTTGTAAAGTATTTGGGAAAAGAGTACTCTACTTCGGTTAATTGAGAAAGCCTCGTTTTTAAAATTTTATATTAAGTTGTTCTTTTTGCATGAAGTGAAAAAGAAACATCCATATACATACTATATATATTATTAGATTAAGGGGTTGTTTTTTTTACTTAATGGCTTAAGAACTTAATCTTGATTTATTCTACATAGAATGACTTGATGGGTTAAGCCAAAAATTCAGGCTTAATGTATTAAAACACTAATTCTATGCCTGTTTTCCCTTCTTTTTTTTCTTTCCTCCCAACTCTTCTTTGGAAAGGGTAAAATGGTCATTTCATTTCATTAAGATGGTTTATTTAATCTAGAATAGAAACAAACTCAGACAAAAATAACATCTTGATGTTTATAATAATAAGGTTTAATACTAACAGAATAGGAGATTTTTCTATGAACTCAAATCGTAATAATCAATTTTTTAAACATGATGAGAAGGTTACCGAGGGATAAGGATAGTATTGTCAGTGAACAATGTGAATAGTTGATCTATCGTCTATACAAAAGGCGTAAATGTCCTTCTTATCCTCATAATTGAAAATAGTCCGTGTAACAAATATGAATGATTCCTTTAAGATTAGTGATTAAAGAGAATCATCCTCCATCGTATATGGTTTTCACCTTTGGTAACATAAAGATGCCTAGATTAAAACTCATTATGTGATTGTGTGATTAATAATTTTTTTTTTGTTTAAGGTAATGCTTCAAGCCCTTACTTGCCATCCATGCCCGGTGGACAGTCGCCCATTACACCGAGTTCAACAGTTTTACATGGTACACCCGGTGGCAAAACCAATGAAACAAAGAATTTTTTGACATGATATGTGAAACAAGAGATGCTGGAGCCCTTAGAGAAGCTAAGGAAAAACTGGAGAAGCGAGTTGAAGATCTTACATGGAGATTAGACTTTTAAAAGCATTTGAGGATATATTTTTTTATATTTCTTGTATCTAATTACTTTGTAAATTTTTGTTACAACTTCTACTGATTTGTTTTATCTTTCCATGGAATGATTATTTGTATGACATTAAATTTTATGAAATGGATTGTATTTTTTGTATATGCCATTTTATTTTCTATTATGAGACATTAAATACAAATTTAATTTGAAAATTAGTAAATCTATAAATAATATTTTTTTTAATCATTTAAAATTATGATACGCAAAAATGTGTGTCATCTTCATTTATGACATGGCCTTTCTTGACAGGGGCTTTAATGATACGCAATACGAGTCGTAAATGCGCTTCGTAAGGTAACGACACGCAAATGAGTGTCATCTTCCTTTATGACACGGCCTTCCTTGATACACAATGCGTGTCGTAAATGCGCGTCATAAATGCGTGTCGTAAATGCGCGTCGTAAATGCGCGTCGTAAACAAACGACGTGCAAAAGCGCGTCATCTCTCGTTATGACAGGGCCTTTCTTGACACGCATTTTCGCATCGTCTCAGCCTTTTACGACACGCATTGTGCGTCGTAAAAGACTGTTTTTCTTGTAGTGAACATTGGGTAACCGTGTTATAGAAGCAGAGATAATTTCCGAAAGTAATATAGGAAACCGTACTTTTATTCCAATAATGTCCTTACCTCCTTCAGAAATTAGAATTCCTTTCACATTTAAAGAAGACAATTTCCATTGGTTGTATGTTTTGCAATGACAATAAACAAGAGTTAAGGATAATCGCTATCGAAACTAGGTTTATTTTTTAGACAACCAGTGCTCACTCATGGATAGTTGTATGTTGCGTTGTCGATAGTTAAAAGCAAAGATGGATTAAAAATATTAATTTTAGACAGTGATGGTAACCTTAGCAATAAAACGCCTAATGTTGTATTCAAAGAAGTATTTGGAAATTTACGAGTAATTTTTAAAAATATTGCAATACTCTTTTTTATTAGTATAGGTTCAATTATTGAATTAATCATTATTTTGTTTATATTTATTTCTAAATTTCAGCTTTATATCACTATATCATGCTAAAATAAATATGAGTGTGTAATCATTAATCATTTAGTTATAAATTTTTTAGTAATTGTACTTTAAAAAAAATAAGAAAATAATATTCAAGTAGAATGTTATTTATTGTATGATTGGAAAAATGATTATTACCCTTTAAAATGGTCAAAAGTAACAACTTTTAACAAATAAATTTGATTTACGTTTTAAGAGTTTCATATTAGTGTATTGTTTTTTTTTTTTGGGGTATGCCATAAATTATTAATATACATGTAAAATCTAACTAAATTGGATATAAAGGTCAAAATGGTCATTTACATTAAAAATAGAAATAAAAATATATATTTTAAAATATATGTATTACTATTTGTTTTCAATTTAGCAATGTCAAATTAATAAACTTAGACAAATTGTACTTTATGAAATAATTGACAAAATAATGTCAACTAATGTCATTTTTAATACAAAAAAAAATGAATAAAATAAGGACAACCATTACATTTTCAAAGTCACACTATTTTTCATTTTCCCTACCAAAACAGGTTTGTCATGCTAACATTCCTGTATAGTTTATCTCGTCACCATAATTTGATACAAAATTTTCTTATTTTACCGACAATTTGCCTGTATAACTATACAATTGGAAGTCAATTTTAAATCCCCTAAAACTCATCAAAAAATTTACAGGGAATTGATGTTTTCCTGAAATTATAGGCTACGATAAATGATTTGATTTTTAAATTCATAGCGTAATATCTCAATATTTTAGGAAACCTAATGGATTCTATAATCAAAACTATGTATAAATACGTTTGCTATCATGTATCATATTGTCGCAATTTCGCATCAGGCTACCATAGTTATTCTTCTTCAACTCAGTCTGCATACAGTATGTATTTTATTTCCTTCATCATATACATACCATCGTCTGATAATATACAAAAACTAATCTTACATTATATGTTGATTGAATGCTTCAATCACATGGTTAATTTTTTATGTTTGCTAAATTGTTCATATCTCGCACTCTATGTGTTTGCTAAAATGCCTCTGACAAATGAAATTCCTATCATATCTAATATTTTATTGTATATAACATGCTTATATAATCTATTTCACAAACTTGCTGGTTGTAGATGAAATGCGTTCAATGCATTGGATGCATTATAAGTTTTTACAAAAACTTTTGAACCAAATACTTTTGCATATAGGATTTGCAAAAAGCATGCATTATCGAAAGAAATCGTGGGATTATTCAACATGATTAAGGACCATGAGTTTATACAACAACAAATATTGGACTGTGACTTTTGTTTGGTTACCATTGTTGTAGTTTGTCCTTCACAGATCCATTTTTTAAAATAAAGCTTAAATTAAACAATTAAGCAATAGACAATATGCATAATATGCAGAATTGTACTCTATAAAATTATATTTTTACAGCTTTTTCATTATAACGTTTACTGTTATTATTTTTGATGACTGATTTGGCCCCTGAATTTTTATATTATTTTTCCAGAAAAAAACTTATAACAGAACACCAAAAGCAAAAAAAAAAAACAACATTATACTTCAATAAATAATAAATTATTGCCACTTTAAACAACAAATTGAAAGTATATTTTATTAGGAACCAATTCTACTGTTTTGACCCTACTCAAATAAATACTACATAATAATTCATATTTATTCAAATTTTTACACAATAACCTAAAATCTAACTCCTTTTTGCAGGTCGTTTGTCTATTTCAAATTGGTACTCTGCTACTAAGCTTTACATCAATAATAACATAGAAGAAATCCTAACATTCGAGAACACGTTAGATAGCTTCCATCTTTTTTCTTAATATTGTATTGGTTTTATACATTTTTACGTAACAAAAATTAAACTTTATTCTTGAACAGTTTGGTTTCCAAAAATTCTTTTGAAAATTTATCTGGTAATCGTAGCAAAGATTCATCATCCATGTTGTATTCTAAGACAGATGAGTTTCTTTTGAAACATGACTTCAAACCCATTACCAAAATCCAAGAAATCACAAAGGTATATTTTATTGTATTTTTTTAGTTTTACCTAATTTCAATTGATTGTATTGTAAAACAACTTCTAAGTTTTATAGGTAAGCCGAGTAATTGTGGTTGGTACAGTTAAGCGCTTGTGCACAGATTTTTCATGGTATATTGGGGATGTAAATCGTGTCATAAGAAGATTGATGAAGATATTATGATGAACATTGAGCTAAATGATGGATCAAATGACAAAAAAATAGGTGTGTGTTCATCCTCAATCTGCAAAAATAAAGTTGTTTCTGTTCTTCCTAAGTATTGAACACATACTTTATGCTTTCTCTTTGTTGTTATTTTTTACAAGTTAATGTAATATTTCATTATTGTTTATTAATATGTTTAGGTTTAAAATCCCAATTAGAGTTCAAGATCGTACAGAATTAATTTCATTGACTCTTTTTGATGGTGATGCTAATAGGCTTTTAAGAAAAAATGCACAAGAATAGTTGAATAATTTTAATGAGGTTGGGTCTGTTTTACTATACAACTTAATTGTTTTTTACATGTTTTATCTTACACGTTATTAAATTGCATTTGTCTTGTAGGATGGTAATACTGATATTTTCCCCATTGAAATTACTGATCTGCTTGAGATGAAATTTGCATTTCTGATTATAATTTGAATAATAAAGTTCAAGGGTATTCAATACAAAAATTGACTGCTGATTATAATATACTTTCTGAACTTGAAAAGAAGTTTACAATTGGCCAGGTATCGATTTTGCACAATTTATTTAATCCCTATAATATTTATATTGTTTAAGCAATTGTTAGTATGTTCTTATTTGCAGCATGTTGATTCCGAATCTTTCAACATTGCAACCTTTGAAGTCACATCTCAACAAACTACCAATTTTAAGGTGCTATTTATTTTACATTTAAAGTTAAATTTAAATTTAACTTCGTTTGCATTACTACTTAACTAACATTTTTTATGTATTTAAAAAAGGATGCAATATCATTCACGGGAGATAATATCACTTCGGCCTCTAATGTTGAGAAAAGCACAGCGAGCAGTCCATTGGCCAAATACCGTCTTTCTAAAGTTGTATCTCCTAAGGGAGGAGGGAGTCGTTCCCTCCTAACCCACTGTCACATCAAGTTTTGTCTCTTCTTTTTCTTAATCTTTATCAACCCACAACACACAAAAATCCTATCTTTCTCAACCAACTCAACGCACTCAATTAAAAAAGTACAAGAACAACTAAGGTACATGTAACGACCCGTCTCTGGTATGTGGTTTTTTAGTATTTATTTTTGAAGTTCGTAGAGGAACTCGGCGAGTCTATGTCCCGACTCGTCGAGTAGGGTCGCGTTGTTGATCAGCGTATAGATCGGCGACTTGGCGAGTCCATATTCGGGACTCGGCGAGTCGGCCTGCCAGGTTGAAACCCTAAATCTTCGGGTTTGCTCACTATTTAATCCACCTTATAGCCCGCATTCTCGCCTCCTTCACCCTCAGAACGCTGTGAGAAAACCCTAATCCATCCTTGAGTGAACTAAGTGTTCTTGTGTTGATTTGTGAAGGCTTGAAGAAGGAGAAGAAGAAAGGAGCAAGGAGAAGAGGAGTAGTGCAAAGATCCAAGGGCAAATCAGAGTTCTTTGAGGTATTCTTCAGATTCCCTCTTGTTTTATGCTTTAAACCTCCATTAGGACTCTTCTAGATCTAGTTGATGTTTTTCCCAAGCCTTATGATTGTATGGATGCCCTAATAAGTCGAGATATCCTTAGTTCTATTCATTTAGAAGTTTCAGAGCCCAAATCTATTGCCTTTATGAAGATACTTTGCATGGAAACCCTAGATCTAGCCTTTATTATGCTTTTTGAGCCATTTTATTTTCATGGATGCATATGGGCACGTAAAGATAGAATCTTTACGTACTAATCGAGTTAAGGGAGTCCAGATCTATAAGTTTTATGCACTGGATTCAAGCAGAATCAAGTTTTGAGTTGCTGCATGCAAGCGACTCGGCGAGTCGAGCCGCGAGTCCCCGATTTTTCCCTTTTTGAGTGACGCCGAGTGGGACCAGTGAGTGATGGAGTGGACTCAACGAGTTGTGGTTAGACTCAGTAATGGAGGGACTCGGCGAGTTGTTCATACAACTCAGCGAGTCCAAGGCAATCTTCTTAGCTCGAAGAACAACTCGTCGAGTTGTTCATACGGCTCGGCGAGTCTGATGCAGATTGCCTGAAGTTTTAGATTCGAAAGGGAACTCGTCGAGTTGATGCCATACTCGATGAGTAGCAGCGAGTAGGGTTGAGAAATGAGAGTAGGGACTCGGCGAGTTGGCGGCCCAACTCGGCGAGTCAGGTCAACTGTAAAGTTGACTTTGACCAGGAGAGTTGACTTTAGCCAGGGGTAAAGGAGTCATTTACCCAATACAGTTATTAATAATTTGATTGAGTGTAATTGTGGATTTGTAGCCGGGGAGATACCGGAGCGGCAGCAGATAGTTCCCGGAGCCACACACTCAGCAGCCAGATCACGAGGTGAGTTTCCTTTCAATAGGAACGGGTCTAAGGCCACAATGCCGGCCCATTTAGCTAGCAGTAGTATCCGAACTTCGGGTCAATGCAGATTCGAGTATGTTTGATGCCTTCGTGGCTCAGACAGTATTTTGTGTTATGTGTTTCGGGTTACATCCCGATGTAGTATGCTATCTATGTACTCATGTTAGTTGATATGCTTATGTGATGCTATGTTCAGTATGTTCCGGACTTCTGTCCGATGCAGTCAGTTCCGGACTTCGGTTCGATGCAGTAGTTCCGGACTATGGTCCGATGCAGGAGGCAAGGCCTCAGTAGTTCCGGATCCCGATCCGATGCAGAGGGCAAGGCCTTGGTTAGTTCCGGACTTTGGTCCGATGCAGTTTCCGGACTTCGGTCCGATGCAGTGGGCAAGGCCCAGTATGTGATTATATGTATTATATGGTATGTGGTAGTTTGTGGGAGCTCACTAAGCTTCGTGCTTATAGTTTCAGTTTTGGTTTCAGGTACTTCCGCAAGCAAAGGGAACAGCTCGAGTTGATGGCATCGCACACACACACCACAACTTCAGTTGTCTTGGGAGTTGTTTTGATTCTCATTGATGTGACTGATACATTCTTGATTTAGTTTACTTATAACATTTTACTTTTGTTTGTGAGATATTGACGTACGAGTTTACCTTATGACTTTATTATGGTGTTTTGGTAATTATTCAACAAAAATTTTTGGGTCATTTTTTTGGGGATGTTACAGTACAAGTTTTAAAACACATGGTATAAGAGAAAATGAAAGAGAGAAAGTAGAGAGAGATGATGAAGTGGGTTAGTGAAAATAACTAACCAACCCATTGAAGCGGGAGTCGTACCGTCGGTAACTCTATTGATAATTAAGATTTTACCTTTGATTCTTTTGTATTTATTTTTAATTGAATGGGTTGAGTGAGTTTAAAAAGATAGGGTTTATGTGTGTTGTGCGTTGGGAAAGATGAAGAAAAATAAAACAGAAAATGTGATGTGGCAGTGAGTTCAATGGGTTGGGAGGGAATGACTCCCTCATCCCTAATGCAGAGCTAAAGCGCAATCTTTTTGAAGTTTACGATGTTGATGACCCACCAGCATTGTCATCGACAAAAGTGCGTTCAACTATCATGGATGATGGCTTTTTGTGACATGGTAAAATGGAGCTTTTGATTCCAAAACTCGAGAAATAAATGTATCTTTAAGCATTTAAAACCAATTGCATATTTTAAGTGCATTCTCCTTTTTAAAACTATTTCAAATTTTGTTTTTTCTTTGTGTGGGTTTGTTTTGCTTTGATGGTTGGAACTATTTGACATTATTTTATTAGGCTTGAATTACCTTTATTAAGTTATTAGGATTGTTTTGTTGAAAATGCATTTGGTTTTTTCTATTCAGTTTTTCAAGTTTTGCTATGTGTTCTTGGTTTGCCCTTGAATTCATACATCTTTACTTAAAAAATGCAAAAAAAAAAAGCAAATAAAAAATAAACTTTATAACACATATTCTCTTTATAGCACATATTAGCTTTCTTTTACTCCAATATAATAGAGTTTTATGATTTTATTGTAATAAATATGTTTGTTTTAATAAAATACTCAAATTGCAACAAAAACTACTTTATACTAAGTCATAATTTTAGATTTTATCGTAGTTTGTATTCTTCATTTCATAAATGAAATTAAACAATTCAACTTTACAGGATACGCATAATGTAATAGCATTCTACTTTATAATTTTGCATTTAATCGTTCTTTTTATTCTACATTTCATAAATGAAATTAAACAATTCAACTTTACAGGATGTGCATAATGTAATAGCATTCTACTTTATAAACTATTTATTTTTAACATTATAGAGTTATATGTCGGTTTAGTTTTATGATTTTGTAGTTTTTAAATAACATAATTATTTAATATTTATGTAAACCTCAAATTACTCTAATTGTAAAATCGACTCGCCAGATTTCCCCTATTGTTGTTTTTGTTTGTGAATTTGTGTAATAGCATAATAATTCATATTTCGTTTTTACACCATAATAGTTCATACTTGCCTTTTTATCCCTTAATAGCATCATAATGTATTATGTGATACAAATGAAAGTATGATGCTATTAAGAGATAAAAATGCAAATATTCATTTCTTATAATAACTTTGTGTCGTACACGGGTCTCACACGTAGTATATGAATATAATATACGACGACACTTAATACACGTTTTATATATATATAACATGTGACGAAAGATGATGTAAAATCTTATGTGTTAAGCGTGTGCTTTATTCATAAGCAAATAACGAATGTGTTATTCATATATAAACGATATTTAAACTGTAAAAAAAGTTAAGCATGTGCTTTATTCATAACTAAATAACGAATGTGTTGTAATAAAATTCTAATGTGTTTTTTATTACGTTATGAATAACGATAATTGAAACTCTAAAAAAGATAATTTTATATTTTATGTAAAAACTATATCAATGTTGATGTCTATTTATAAAGAATAAGAAATTCTGAATTTTAATATATTAACAATAAATTTTCGATAAAAATAGCATTATAAAAATCGAAAAAAAAAAAAAAAAGAAATATGTTTTTGTGTATATTAAGGTAATGATTAGCATAATTTAAGGAAACATGTTTGGATAGAAAACACATGTGTATCCGTTACCCATTCCATCGAAACGCCTAAGTGTTTTGCGGCAAAATAAATGTGCTTCTCAGAATGATTCTCCCATTCTCTAACCTTTTTTTTTCACAATTGAACCCTTCTCCTCCTCCTCGTCCTCTCCCTCTCTCTCTATGTGTGTGTGTGTGTGTATATATATATATATATATATATATATATATATATATATATATATTTGTGGAAACTAATTATCAAATTACCTATTTACCCTTATTTATGTATTTAAGTAAGTATTGTTGTTATTGTATGCATAAACGTGGCCCAATAAAATTTTTAAACATAAATAAATAATTAAATAAATAAATAAGGGTAAAAAGGTGATTTGATAATTAGTTTCCACAAATAATTTTCTATAATTATGGTAACCATTGACTTCATATTTTAAAATTTTAAAATTTTAAACACTCTATCTTTCACTATAAATAACAGCATTAATCTTTTTTTTAGCAACTAATAAGCGGAATAAAATCGTTTGTATTTACGCAACCCTAAATTAGATTTCAACTCTGTCACCGTCCTCTCGTCTGTGAATTTCGTCTGCTCGACCGCGTCTACTCTTCGGCGCCTCACGGCCGTCTACTATTCTCTGTTGTCACTCTATTGTTCTCTAAACCACCTCCTCCATATACAACGCTCCATCACCAAAATCAGCAACTTCCTCCGTCAGGCGGGTTGTTTTATGCTATACGACCCACTCACAAATACGCGAAGAGAATCAGGCGAAAACAATGTTTTCTTCCAGCCGCTTTTCGTTTTGCACCACCATTAACCAGGTACGTAAAAGCACCTTTTGTTCCTACTCGAAACTAGTCAATAGAATATATGCATGCTACCTGTTTGATGAAAGTCCCCAATGAGCATTTTTTTTTTCTATGGAGTTGTTTCTATATGAGATTTTGATATCTAATTTGCACTTGGGGTTTCATGTCTCTAACTCAGGTAACAACAGTAAGCATTTTGTATTTCATGAGTCACATCTCCAATCTCGAAGTATCGAATTCATTTTCATGGTTGCTCATATCGTGGCTGTTGCACACTTGCATCGCACTACACGAAATCAATATTGGATTGCCACCAAATCTTTATGTACCTCAAATAATCCTATACTTGAATCCACCAGTCTTAAACATCAGTTCAAATAATGGCAAGAAGGAAGAAAGTATAAGCTAACAGCAAACACTTTTTCATAAGCTATCGGCTTTTGGCCCAACAGAAGAGTCCAACTCTAGCTAGAAAAGATAGGTGCTGTTAAACCCTTCACAGTAAACCTCTCCACTTGTTTGAAAAACATCAAAGAAATATTGGAGGCACAAGGACGAACTACAAAGGGATAAGCCATTAAGTTCCACCAGAATAATATCATTTGTGCCTCCTGATGGAGCATTTGACCTGATGACATATCGACTTAGCACTCAGGTGAAGCCTTTCATATGGGTGGAAGCTCAAATTGAAAGGCATTCAAGAAGCCGAATGGAAATTATGGTAAAAGTGAAGAGTCAATTCAAGGAGCGTAAGTTCTTGTTGTAAAGGTTTGATCATCTCAATGGCTTGTCTTTTTTCTGATTCTTTTGATAGTAAATAATTAATTTGCTTTTCATTCGAATTTTTTTTCCCGATTTAACACTTCATTTACGTGGACAGTGCATGATCTTGACAAGGTTGAATTATGAAAAGGTATCAATGCTGTTTATGTAGATGATTCAATGGATGATATTGGTCAGATTCCAAATCTATTGGAATGGAATCACGAATTCCAATTCTATTGGAATGGAATGACGAATTCCAATTCTGTTGGAATCAAAGAAGTTGATGCTTGAAGAACAGACCACAAAATTGAAACGGACCACATTATTCTTTTAGAATGTATTAGTCGTTGTTAGATTTTAATGTTTTCTTTCCCGTTTTGATTGTTTTTTAGTTTTATTCTTTAACAATAAATGTAATTCTTAACAATTGTTACCCGTATTCTATAAGAAATAATGTGTTTTTTGTTTTTATGCTTCAATTGATAGTTCAAGAATATGTTATTCTACAAGAAATTTTTAAATTCATAATCAAGAAATAGGTTCAAGAATATTTTTATTATTTATGGTTCAAGAATATTTTTATTTTTCAATATACTCATAAATATATTCTGTCAGAATGTTCGAATTAAAAGAATTATAATTCGCAAAATCATATTTTTAAAATTAATAGATCTATGATCCCTTAAAAAATGCAATTTCCTTTATTAAATCTATATTAGTTGACTAAATTACCCTTGTAATGAATTAAGATGATATTTTCAATTATATTTAATTCAATAATATATATATATATATATATATATATATATATATATATATATATATATATATATATATATATATATATCAATCACTTTCTTAAAATACGTGAATTTGATTGTCCCACATTTATGCATATAATAATGCAATAATTACTTTTTATAGAATCACCTAAGCCTATATATATATATATATATATATATATATATATATATATATATATATATATATATATATATATATATATATATATATATATATATATATATATATATATATGAGTGTTCAATTGTTAAAAAAAAAGGTTGAGAATGAGGTACAATGTTAGTGATGTTTTATAGGTTGCGCTAAGCACAACCCACGAAGGATAATGTAGGTATTTTAGAGAATAAAATTTTAAGGTACAATGTCTTTAATTCTAATCATGTGATTTAAGAGGTATAAAATTACAATTAAAGATCAACTTGAATTTTAGTTTTGGGTTTTGAGTTTTTCTTGATCTGTGGGGATCATTGACTTGTACTTGTGGTTGGTGTAATTCCAGAAGTAGACCTTCATCACCTGGATCGATTTCCCAAAAGAGATTATAACTTAAAGAGCATTTTTGACATATGTACCTTTTACTATAATCACGTAGTTTAATAAAAGTACATATACTACCAACCTTTCTATATCTTCCTTTTTAACTTGTGTAGTTGATATCTGCAGGGCTTTCAAGGAGTTTGGATCTTTGGAATCTGCGATGCTAAATGGAGGATTCGGAACTTCGAACTCTGCAGGGTATTTTGGGGAATTTGGTATTTTGTATTTAGCAAAGACATTTTGAGTAACTTGGAAGTTTGAAGCATGCAAGGTTTTCAGGGGGATTTGGAACTTTAAACTCTGCATGGTGTTTTGGCGAATTTGGAACTTTGAAATCTGCATGGCGTTTTGGATGATATGGGAATTTGAATTCAGTAAGGTGTTTTGGGTAATTTGGAAATTTGAAACTTCTAGGGCTTTTGGGGGGATTTGGAACTTTGAACTCTGCAGGGTGTTTTGAGAAATTTGAAACATTGAAGTCTGTAGGGATTATTAGGGAATAAATAACTTTGAAATCTATAAGGTTTTTTGAGGAATTCGGAACCGAATTTGGTGTCCTACTCATTCATGCCATAAAATTGTCATAATAAAGACAAATATTATCTATCTCAAGTCAAGTGTTTATGATAAAGTTAGCAATATAGGACTGGTTTCCATGTTAAAAGCCTTAAAGTTTTGTCCACTAGTGAACTTTTGTTGTCATTTAGGCCACTTTATATGTTTTTTGCTAATGAACACTTCGTTATGCAAAACTTTGGCCTTGAATATGAAGTATATTTCAATATAAAGACTGAAGGTTCTAGGTTAGTCTTTGACATTTTATCTTTCACTTCATAAATAAATCATATAACTTGTAAATACTAATGTAATCCTCTTGACTTCATTGTCGCTGTAAATTTTGCAGTTTGTTCTGTTGGTCGAGGGTATTATTATACATTGCAAGTGAGAAGCTTTTGAATGCAAAGTAAGAGGATTCTTGGTCTTGTAATTTTGTCAGTGAGGTCATATTTCTCATGTATTTTAGTATTATTTAAGTGTCTTGATATTATATTTTGGTGATTTATGTCATGAGTATCTATAAGCTCCAAGTATTAATCTTACCACCTCTTTGTTTTCATTAGAATGAAAATTAGAATTTGGGTACTTGATAAAGCCATAAAGGTAAAGAATATAAATTATAATGAATTCATGATAAGTTTCTTAGTATTAACCTAAAATAACAAATAATCCATAGAATGAATACATGTTAAGTACATTGGTATCAACCTACGTGAACAAGATATATACATTAAACCTTTTACCCAATGGGAAAATTTGGCAAATGCAAATACTACAATACAACCTAAGAACGCAAAACCCTTTGTACCAAAATCCATTACTAGACTACCACATTTTTTTCCATATTGATGACTAGTCATGTGTGTTACTCTCTCTCTCTCTCTCTCTCTCTCTCTCTCTCTCTCTCTCTCAAATCCACATAACTAGTTGCTACACTTAGGATATTAATCATATATTTTTTTTCTATATCTTCATTGTTGTCCCTAAAGGTATAAGGTTGCAATTTTGGTTCTTATTGATGGGTTTTGAGTATAACATCAACCCTATGGCGTTCATGCAACCCTAATTGCTTGGATCTAGTTTTTCTACTTTGAACATGCAGTAAACTTCCAAGAGTTACAAACCCTAGATCTAGCATACTAGTAATCAAATTAACATATGAATTAGGGTTTAGATCTTACCTTGATTTTTATGTAGCAATAACAATCAATTCCTTGGCTTCAGAAAGCTTAGTGCCTCAGGTGTTACACCTCTAATGGAGTCACAAACACCAAGGGCAACAAGAATGATTCTGAGAAGAGAAGAGGCACTCCAAAACGCCTGGAAACCCTAAAGGAAGTGTAAGCCACGTTTTTGGTGCCTAAGGGTTCCTTATATAGTTAGGCAATTAGGGTTATCAAACAAGGAAACCCTAATTTGACTTCTTAAGCCCTAAGCAGCCCATGGACCCCTTCTGGAACATGCCTTGGACATTTCTAATGGGCTTCCCCATAGAATTCGTCCAACCTATTATTCCAAGGTGATCCATAGCCCAATTGCAATTATTTTATAATTACAATTCCAGCCCCTAAGTTTAAGTAATCTCTTTTATCCACAAAATTAATTCTTAATTAATTCTTGACTAATTCTAATTAAACAATATGATTTCTACTTTAATATATTATTCTTATAATATATTAATAAATCATAACTAAGCCATTCTCTCCTTATTTCATCCTACATATTGCTATGGTGAAGGCAACCCAAATGGACCATGCTCATAATCGGGTCATGTAGATACCAAAATAGTTATGGACTTAGACACTAATACATCAGTCTCCGACTTGGATAAGTCTAATAACTATTTTGCATAACTTCAGAACCTGATTGGCAATCGTAGCTTTGAAAAGCCGCTGTCAACTCTGATCTTATCAGATACGCGTGTCCTTTAGAAAAGGGATCATATATTCCTCCATTCTCAAGATATCGTATAGACACAAGACATGAATTTGAATAATTCTCTCTATACTGTTTCCTGACTTCCGATTTATGACGACTGACAACAAACTACAATTGAACACATCAACTTAGTCCCGACTTGGCCAAGCGCTTAGGTGTCATCACTAACTCATTGAGGGGCCCACAAATATCGCTTTTATCCTACTTTGGGTAAAAGGAATGGATAAAATTTGACTCAAATGCTCGCTTGTACTCACTCATCGAATCACACACAATAATAAGTTTTTTAACACCAAGTTACTGGTGAGTTTGCTTATCATCAATGTGCAACCGACCAGCAAATAACAACTCACACGTCTCGGTTTCAAGAATATACAATATTATCGACTCACAATCACTCGTGATGAAATCCATGAAGTGATTCTTGTGAGCGTGCGTTTAATCCAATACTTTAATCTTATTAAAGCACTCATGAACTCTACACCAAACTTGTGCTATGTCTAAACTCTTTAGACAATCTGCAGACTCTTCATGACAGTCTTCCTTCATACCTACTTCCAACTTATGATCTACTATGGAGGTTTAAATAACCTAGTTATTCTGGAAGTCAAAACATGAAAACTAAAGCACAACAATAATACTTAATCCTATATGGCCCCAAACTTGTGGGAGTAAATAATACAATTTTGTTTAAACACCATATTGATTACTCATTATTCATCGTTTATTGTTTCAGAAAATCAACTTATTACTCAAATTACAACAATAGATATCCCATTCACAAAGCATGCACACTATGTTTCCTATGGTCCTTACTTTGTGAAATAGATCAATTGAAAAACTTTTCCAATGATGCTCATTTCACAATTCCCAATCCTTATTATTATTGTTAGAACACAAGGTTCTTGCCACTACTAGAATATGCTAGATTCTAACATTTTATGCAATGATCCTTTCGCAAAGTCATAGCACAAAAGTCACCAAGACTTAGCCAATGAAATTACAAAGTACTCTATCGGAAGTTGTTACAAGACAATTCCATAGACGTGAAGTCTCACATTCAAAGTACATTCCTTAGAACATCCTTCTTGCGTAAAAATTTTCTAATCTAGACATAGTCTCTCAATTTCCAACTCCCAATATGGAAACATTTCCATATTTTCCATATGACAACTCATTCTTAATAGAATCTTATCTATTCATAATAATGTTGATATGGCACGTCCAATACCATACATCCAACTACTCACAAGCGACCAATCCTCAGCGAACTTTGGAGCGTCCTTTGATAGTTGTTTAATTATTTTAGTCAAAACCGATTCTAGTCCTTTTTCCCTCTTAATGCGCTAGACATTCGGAACATTTTATAATGGTCAAATATTATTGCATTTGCAATCGATCCTATACCCAAAGCATATGGGACACGATGCATAATGTCTTATATAAAGATATGATACTTTATTAGTCTTCTGTCATAATATTTTATGTGTCACGTTCTCACAATTCGAACTATGAAGAGGGATGTCATAATCATAATCGAAATTTAAGAACACACTATGTATCCTTTGACTATATTTATTAAAATTTCTGAATCTAAGCTTTAGATTTTGAGATGAAGTATAATATTCTCTCCCTTAATTATAGCAAAACAACTTTTCAACCCATGAAACTTTGCAAATTGAATCTTTGTTTTTCTATAATTAATATTGCTAACTTGCAATACTTGCCATAATAATCATACAAGCATAACACTTATGCTCCCAGTATCATGATGATTATTCTCATATAAGCATAACACTTATGCTCCCACGAGCTTTGACATGTATTCATAAAACAGCTGAACTTCCAGAAAACAATGCCTACTGAATTTATGAAGATCATATTTCTAATACCAGATGCTTCGATAAGCCTTATCTAAGCTTCTTAAACTTATACATCTTTGCCTTAGATAGCTCAAATGTGTGTCTAAATAATAAATAACTTATATCAATAAGTCCCAAATGTTAGACTAATTGCCAAATCTCACAATTCGAACTATGGAAAGGGATGTCGTAACCATAATCGAATTTGAGAATACAATTTTTACAATTGCTATCTTCTTAAAATCTCTCTTAGTGAAAGCATTTCCTCACAGTCATTTTCATGAAGGAGGGAATCTTATGACAATTAGATTTTATGGTGTATGTGCTCATATCCATGTGAATTTTCCAAAACTAAGTCTGCGACAAATTCAAACTCTTATGGACTGAACTTTCTTAATTTCTAGTCTTATGGTAACACGAGTGCCCACCATGTCTTCCAAGTAATTTAGCAACTTATCCTTACATATCAATGTACTTTTCATCGATCAAGGCCCTTTGTATATACACATTCAAATGAGAACTTATAGAACTCACATGCATAATTAACTCAATTGGAATTACACAGAAACCAAATAATGTCGAAACGATTGGTTGTAAACCTCAAGTCGTGTGCTAGTGATGATCGATACGGTTTATTCTTGATTTGTTCTTGAAACTTTTTGAAGATCATTAAAACTCCCACTGACCTCTTGACATATATGATTCGCTTTGTCAAGAAACATTTCTTGACAAACAAATATTCAAGAGTTAGTGCATTTATTATCAAGACAAAACACTTCACAAATTGGTCCTAGTCGGTCTTTGTCTTATCCAAGACATCACAACTTACCAATTTCAAATGTGCAAGAGTAAGAAAAACTTTTCCAAATTCCACATTTGATGAGTGTTATAAACCTAATTAAGACTTGTCACTCAATTTGCAATCATGGAGTATGACTCTAAGATTCGATATTGGAACGAAGTATTATTGACTTCTTGATTTAACCATTCCCACAATTCTCGATTCCTCTTCTTAGACATACAAATGTACTAAGACTTTCCTAGAGGAAAAATTGAGATATGGTTTTTAATCATGAAGACTTATCATAAAACACAATAAAAGGTACTCTCCCTTCTTCTTAGAATAGAGAAACTTTTATCTTTATACCTACTTGATTCTTCTTTATTCATTCTGCCATTCATTGAAACTCTTTCAATCAACTCAGAATTACACTTAATCTTATAAGTATAATCATATTTACTAAACCTTTTAGTAAATCATGACGAATATCTTATCTCTTGTGGTGGACTTGATTGATGGACAACATTGTGAACTCGATCTCCTAGTCCTTTACTTGACTCTTTGTCAATGAATTATTCCTTAATTTCCAATTATAAAGTTTCCTATTCATCACATGACCAAGTTGTATGATTCCAAGTTTCTGTCCAATTGAAACTTAGGCGATGAGAAACTCTCCTTATTTGGTAAATTCTTGAGATCTCCACAAATAACATAATTAAGAATCAAATCCATTATTGCCAATAATAGAAACCTTCAAATATCAATATTTCATGCACGCCATTGCAAGGATAAATAAATAAGATAAAATCAAAATTTATTTTATTGCGGAAAAATTTGTCCTTACAATGCAATTCAATTGAAAAAATATGTTATTACATATTTCTTAGCAATCTATGCTAACTCCAAGTAGTAGCTCAAGGATCTAATCTTCAAGCAATGCGATCGAAATCCATTTCTTTACGATTAGATTCAGCTCACTTCTTCTCTTAAGCTTCCTCTCTTTTCTTCGATCCTACAAAACATCAAAATCTAATCTTATCACATCATGTATTAAGAATCTAGAATAGGAACATAAAAGAGTTAGTTAATGGATTTTACCTGAAGTAGAGCCATACATCTTGACTCTCCCATCTCTTAGATCTCTCAGGTAAACAGGGCAGCATCGTCTCCAATGCCCCTTCTCTTAGCAATAAAAGCAAATGGACTCTTTTGGAATGGCACAATGAACTATCTCAGAATTTACCTTTTTTGGATCTCCAATGTCACCATTTTCCATGTCCATTGAAGTTTGGGAGTTTGATTCACCAGACAAATTTACTTGACCAGCACGCCAAATCATTGCTGATTCAGCAGCTGTAAGCAAATAGGTGAGATCAATGAGGGTCACGTCGTGATCCATCATATAGTACTCTCTAATGAACTCAATATATGATTCAGGAAGTGAATGAAGAACCTAGTCAACAGCCAACTCCTTGGGGATGACAACACCCAACATACCCAACCTGTTAATGTGTGACTTCATCTCTAAGATGTGTCCCACATAGACTTTCCATCTTTGTGCTTAATTGCCAATAGGGCTTAAGTGATCTTGAACTTTTCAAGCCTTTGAACTTGTGGGTTAGGAAGAACAATTGGAGGAGGTGGAGGAAGTGAAGCATGATCTCTGGTTCCTCGATCATATCATGGAATATCATCTTCGTTTGGAAAACTTGTTCCAAGGGATTTGGGAAGACCATTGTTAGATTCATACATATACAAAACGGGAGAAAATTCAAATTAAGTTGATTAGAATCCTTGATGTAACACCCAAATAAAACATCAAAGCTAGGATCCAACACAATACTCTACAACCTAGAAGAGGGATGTCGTAATCTAGTTGCAGAATATTTGAAGGTAGGTAAATGTCGATTTACAAATTTCCACCACGAAAAGCAAAAAATAAATTTAAGTTTTAAATGAATTGAAACTCCTAGATCTTTTGAGATTCATTGAACTTTTCAATAGCATGTTTAATCTCGATTATGCCCTTCTATTTGTAACTGGGATAATGAGGATCACAAATAAGGTGTGAATAACCATACGAATCACGTGGTGAACTTAATGCTACTATCACCTAATCAATGTGTCGGTTAGCCACACACGCTCCATTGATCTATGATAAGCATCGAGCCGCCCTTCGCTACCAATATATCCCCCAAATTAGTGTGTCGGTTAACCACACACGCTCCACTAACAATTGATAAGGGTACAAAGTGTAATTCCATGGATTAGCATACAATTTCACGTTTTTCCTAAAGTAACTATGATTTGGGAATTTGTAAAAGCATGTAGTTACTTTGTACTTTATTATACTTATAATGGAAGGTTTCTGTCTTATCCTACCCATTCGGCTAACGACCCTCCACTAGTCAAGAATGCGGTGGGTAAGAGTGGATACACATTCAATCGCCATTTTATACGCAATTTCCTTAAACACCCCTTCTAGACCAGATTCGTGAATAAGGCCTACTAACGGTAAGACTGACTCTTTACTCATATATATATATATATATATATATATATATATATATATATATATATAATATTGGACTTTTAATGTTACATATATATATATATATATATATATATATATATATATATATATAGTATAGGGTGTATTTTAAACTCTTAAAATATTAGGTGGTTTTTATTAACTTTCTCTTTTAATTAAACCTTTAATTAATTTAACAAAACCATGACGGTGTAATTTGAACCTTTTTCATAATACTGGGGTTTTAGAATTTAATATTTCAAAATTAAACTTTTAATCAACTTTTAAATTCCAAAACTCGAGGGCAAGTTTTGAAACATTTCAAACTTGGGGTTTAGAATTTAAATATTTCAAATTTAACCTTTTAATAAAAATTTAAATTTCAAAACTTGAGGATAAATTTTGAAACATTACAAAACATTAAGGTTTAACTATTTAAATTTCAAAAACAGAATTTTTAAGTTCAAATTTAAACTACAAAATCTAAAGGGTAGAAATTGAAACTATTCAAACTTACTAGGTCAAATATTTATCTAATAATAATCTAATGTTATCCATATTTAACCAAATCCATTAATTTTGATAAGGATAAACATTCCAAACATAAAAATCGATTTTAGGCAATATAAACGAGTTTTGGTAATTATCCTTAGCAAAATCTGCTAAAAAAATCGAATATCCCGGCAACACACAAGCAAACTCGTCGAGTTAATGCCAAACTCGTCGAGTTCAGTATGCACTTGTCGAGTTCATGCTCTAGACATCAAAACTTTCAATTTTTTTGATCTTTGGCAGTCCAATTATGCATCTATTCAATAGAAAAACGACCTGGCTCTGATACCACTGATGGGTTTTGAGCATAACATCAATCCTTTGGTGTTCATGCAATCCTAATTGCTTGGATCTAGTTTTTCTACTTTGATCATGCAATAAACTTCCAAGACTTACAAACCCTAGAACTAGCATACTAGTAATCAAATTAACATATGAATTAGGGTTTAGATCTTACATTGATTGTTATGTAGTAATAACAATCAATTCCTTGGCTTCAGAAAGCTTAGTGCCTCATGTGTTGCACCTCTAATGGAGTCAAAAACACCAAGAGCAACAAGAAGGATTATGAGAAGAGAAGAGGCACTCAAAAACGTCTGGAAACCCTAAAGGAAGTGTAATCCATGTTTTTGGTACCCAAGGGTTCCTTATATACTTAGGCAATTAGGGTTATCAAACAAGGAAACCCTAATTTAACTGCTTAAGCCCTAACCAGCCGATGGACCCCTTCTAGAACATGCCTTGGACGATTTCTAATGGGCTTCCACATAGAATTCATCCAACCTATTATTCCAAGGTGATCCATAGCCCAATTGCAATTATCTTATAATTACAATTCCAATCCCCTATATTTAATTAATCTCTTATTTCGTCCTACATATTTCTATGGTGAAGGCAACCCAAAAGGACCATGCTCATAATCGGGTCACGTACATACCGAAATAGTTATGGACTTAGACGCTAATCCAACACTTATATCACTATTTCATGTGATTTTGGTCTCTGGAATGTCTTAGTTATTAGCTTAGCTGTTAATCTTTTTTGAAATAACCATTGTGCCTTTGGACTACAACTGAAAAAATAGTATACCATAGGAACCAAGTTTGTAAATTTTCTCTTGTTCACTAAAATACCTTGCACTTGGTAAAGATATAACGTTGTTAACTATATGAAACTTTTAACAAAATAGGCATATGTACATTTAAAATTTTATAAACCTTATGTAAGAATGAAAAGAAAATCACAGATTTGGTCCCTATGGTATACTACTTGCTTCAGTTTTGGTCCAAGTTTGAAAATGGTCATTTAAAAAAAATTCAATTATGCTGTGTTTACATTTCTGTTAGTTAGATTTATCCCCTAATACCTTCCAGTGTGAGAGGGAATATCATATTAGCCGTTCGAGGGAACATAAGAAGATTGATCTGAAGGTGTGTTAATTTGAATTTAGTTATTTATTAAAATTTCCTACTTTTTTCACTTGGTTACATATGATTGATTGTTCATGTGTTACAGGAGTTGCCAATTCGCAATTGGTTCTATAGTGTGGACTGTGGAATACTTAATTTGGTTCTTGAGAGATTGGTGGCATGTGGGCCCGTGAAGGTCCCTAATTCTCTTATGGGTTTAATAACGGAGAAGTCGATGGTCTATAATGCGAACAGAATCAGCTATTCCGATGTGAAGTGGATTGTTTTGCGTGGGAAAGAAGTTTCTAATGAGAACAAAGTGTTGTTTTCACAAGCTATTGGTATCTTTCATGTGAGTATAATCTATAAACTATAAACAATTGATGTTATTATTATTCTTCACTGCTTCTAATGATTAATTAATTAATAACAATTTATTTACTTATGCTGGTGTTTTCATTGATTGCAACAGAAATGCTTCAATCCTATTGTTGATTCCATTACTAGAAGTGATTTTATTCCATCAATTGCATATGGGTAAGCAAATATATAATAATTTACTTATTTTTTACTTTTCTTTTTAGCATCTAATTTTTTTTATCTTTTCTTTTTCTTCAACCAATAGGCAGATAATGGGCGATTCCGACTTCACACGAGTACATTGTGCTATGTTGACAATGCAGTATGCTCGCACTTATGATTTTCTATTTATTTTTATATGATATACAATGTTGTAATTATAATAATTAATATAAGTGTAAATTGTGCGGGTCAACAGTTGTTACAACCGGAATGTTTCATGTATTTGGGGAAAATGTTGCAGAGCTTCCAATAGTTGATACTAATGAAACCAACCAAGGAAAGGTAAACATGCTTATTTACACATTTTCAACATTAATTGTTTGTTTTAATCTATTTGTATGTAAAAAAACTTATGAATGCATTGATTGAATCCATAGGTACTTCAATTATTCTTCAACTGCTTTGAGAAGCTACTCAGGTATCTTAAGGTTAAGAATATGGTGGTTCTTGCTGCCGAGGATGTTAAATCCATGTTGATTTAGAAATTTGGTTTGCAAAAAGTAACCCCAGCTCAGGTATTGTTTTTATTATTATTAAGTGGTTTGTTAATTCTTATTATAATGTTTCAGTCAGCTTCTTTATTACAGATAATTATATTAAAAGAAGATTGTTGTGCCTTAAGGTGGACTTACTTTTGTAGATGTTTTTCATTTTAGTCTTTCCATAGAGAAGTAAAGTAAGCAATGAATGGATGGATGAATACCCTTTTGGTTTTTAATTTTTATGTTATATGTTTATAAATGGTTTGTGGTATGTAGAATTTTGAAGCATGCTTGGATTTTGTAACATCCTGACTCTGAGGTATACCATTTTTATATGTTATTTTTTTTAAGCTTTCCTAGGTGACTCGACGAGTTGGTGCCCCGACTCATCGATTAGAGTCGTGTTGGCCACGTGGGACTAGTAACCTACTCGACAAGTCAGAGAGTCTACTCACCGAGTAGATGCTCTGTGATGAAACCCTAAATCCCCGGGTGTGGGACCTATTTAAGGAAACTTGTAGCCTCATTTCCAGCTCACCAGCTACCCAACGTCGCTGACAGAAACCCTAATCGGCTATTGAGCTAAGAAAGAGTGTTTGAGCTAACATTGAGTGCTTCGGTGCATCTTTTGAAGAGAAGGGATAGATTTCAAGCCAAGGGACAAGAATAGGTTGTTAGATCTATTGCTATTTCATCCAACAGCTTCTGTGAAAGGTAAAAAGTCCACACCTTGCACATTTTGTTGGGTAGATCTCACAGTTATGGAGTTTAGGGCTTTTTTAAACTAATATTGGGACTTTCAGTGTATTTAGTGCATTTAGATATTTGGACTTCAGATCTGGACCTTGGGAGGCCTGTAGAGTCCAAAGGTCATTACTTTATTCAACCATAACAAATCTTTTGAGTGAAAAACCCTTATTAGATCATGTTCTTGGCTTTTCAAGCCCTAAGTGCCATGCCTTGACGTAACGCTTGTGGATTTATGTGATAATAGAGTCTTGGGGTGATGGATCTAGAGTTTGGAAATATTTTCTTCCTTGAAATCATATGAATGAGGAATGAGTTTGAATGGACTCGCCGAGTCGATGAGCCGACGCGACGATTCAGTTAGGATTTGTCCCGATGAGGTTGATCATGCGATAACTCGGTGAGTTGGGGGTTAACTCGACGAGATAAGCTGGACCTTCACAAGACTTCTGAGGAAACGAGTGGACTTGACGAGTCACACGGGTGCACTTGGTGAGTCGGGACAAACGTGGACTATTGACTTTAGGGTTTGGTCAAACATGATTAATGGAGACCATGGAGGGGTAAAATGGTCTTTTATCCACTTTAAGATTTAGAGAGAGAAAGAATAGCCTTCGGTTTATTAGAGTCATGAAAAGAGTATTAATTAGAGATATTCATCCTTTGTGTTAGGTGGAGGCTAGTTCGAGATTCGAGTACGAGGTTCATGAGATAGTGTGCTCCATCCTCCTTGATTGCGAAATTCATGTCCCTTCCATGCAAAGCTTCATTTGCAGCGTTCTCTGGTTTCAGGGCTTCTAAATGAGCCTCTTTGATTTGTGAAGACAAGTGGGAATGGACAGTCATTGTTAGTGTTTTTACTCAGCGGCCCAAGAATTCCTTCAAGCTTAAGGAGTCGGCCACCACATTAGCTTTGTCAGGATGGTACTTGATCTCACATTCATAGTCGTTGAGCAGCACGACCCATGTTCGTCGCATCATGTTTACTTCCTTTTGATTTGGAATGTGTTGGAGGATTTTGTGGTCTATGTAAATTGTTCAATTTTTTCCACAGAGATAGTAGATAGTATAATTCACCTCGTGATTTTTCAGTTGCTTGGACGCATATGCAATCACCTATACACATTGCATTAGCACACACCTAGTTGGAAGCATCGCAATATACTATGAACTCTTCCATTCCCTCAGGCATCGTCAATACCGGAGCACTGCAGAGGGCCTGCTTCAGAGTTTGGAAATCAGCTTCTTGTTTTGCATCCCAGTTGAAGGGTACACCTTTTCGGGTGAGAGGCTTGGGGATTATGGAGAAATTTTGAATGAACCTTGTGTAACAACCATCAAGGACCAAGAATATTTTGATCTCTGTTAGCGTCTTCGGGGTTGCCCAACCCTCAATAGCCTTTATCTTAGAAGGCTCCACATGTATCCCTTCCTCACTGACTACGTGACCCAAGAAATCCACCCTGCGAATCCAGAACTCGCATTTGGAGAATTTTGTGTACAACTTCTCCGCCCTCAGAGTTTCTAAGACCTACCTTAGATTTTGACTTTTCTCTTCCTTTATTCGTGAATAAATGAGTAAGTCATCGATGAAGACGATTACAAAGTTGTTGAGGAATGGTCGGCAAACTCGGTTCATGAGGTCAATAAATGTTTCAGGTGTATTTGTCAGGCCGAAGGGCATTACCACGAACTCGAAATTTCTGTAAAAATGTTCGGAAGGCAATTTTGGGAATATCTGTTGGATAAGGTGTCTAAGTCCATAACTTATTTGGTATATACTTGACCCGAACGACATGGTCCATTTGGGTTGCATCTCATCCAAACTATTATGGATAATTTTATGAGAGTTATACACATATGTTTATTAATATATTATAAGTTATAATATGTTCATATGAAGTTACGTTATTTAATTAGTTTTAGTCTTAAATTAATTATGAATTAATTTAGAGATTAAAAGGAAGACTAATTAGATTATGGGCTATTTGTTTTATATAGTGTGGGCTAATACTCATTTGTTAATGGGCTAGGCTTATATGGAAGTCCATGGATGATCCATGGAGCTTTTAACCCATGGATCCTGGGAAAGGAAAAGACATGGGTTATTAGGGTTTCACCCTAACCATGCACACTATATAAGCATGCTTATGGAGCATGAAATGGAGCCAAAAGAAGAAACTAGTGAACTAGTGTGTATGTGCATGTGTGTAGCCAAAAATACAAGAGTGTGTATACTCTCTCAAAGTTTTCCAAGAGTTTGTGGTGTTTTGTGATTCCATTTGAGGCATTCACACTATTGGTGCTTGGCCCTCAAACTCCTTAGAACCAAACTCACCAAAAGGTATGTAATCTCTTCTAACTCTTATATGTTGAAATGTTCCCCATGCCATGTTAGATAGGTTATAAACCTTGGAAAATTTATTATTTTGCATGTATTTAGACAAAAATAGATCCAAGGTTTATTAGGGTTGCATGCACACTTAGGAAGTGTTAGATTTCTCAAAACCCAACAGTGGTATCAGAGCCTAGGCTTGCTTGTTTGATACTTGATGCAAAATAGTGAAAAATGTCGAAATCATTGCTGTCTGCATGATGGACTCGCCGAGTCCATGGGGGGGACTCGACAAGTCCAAGGCAAACTTCAAGCTACTCGTCGAGTAGGTTCATGCACTCGACGAGTAGGATCGAAAGAGTGCAGTTTTTCGACTTTTGCTGCTGGAAATGGACTAGAAACATTACCCTAAACTGTTTTGGTGTTATAAAACTTATTTTAGTTGGTGTAATGGTTGTTCTAATCCATTTACAATAGCATATATCAAAATTCCATGATTTTATGTGTTCATATAATTCTTGAATTTTTGATGATCATGTTCATGTTCTTATGAATTTAGAAAATGATAGGAATTATTTGCTGAATTGTTTAGGATTAATTCTTGATCATTTATGTGTTTTAATGGAGTCCATAATTTGTCCTCAAGTTATGGATTTCCAAAGGTCACTCTTATTTAACACACACTTAAAACACATAAGTTACATGAAAATGAAGAGTCTTCATTTTTATGAATCTTTAATTCATAAGTTATGAAATGAAGAGTTTCGCAAAGTTACAAAACCTGCCCTCAAGTTTTGGAATTTGTAAAGTTTCACACACTTTAATAAACTTTAATTCCAAACCTTAGAGTTTTAATAGTTAAAATTCAACCCTTATACTATTTATAACATTAATGGTTAATTATTATATATATGTATAAGAATAAGTCGTTTTACCGTTAGTAGGCCTCATTCACGAAGACGGTCTATAAGGTGGGTATAAGGTTGTTGCCTATAAAATGGCGACTTAATGGGTGTCCATTCTCACCCACCGCTTGCTTGATCGGTGGAGGGTCGTTAGCCGAACGGGTAGAACAATGACTTTAAATCCTCATTAAAAGTATAATGAATATTATAAAGTAACTAAACTCTTTTAATTCCCAATCTTAGTTATTTTAGGAAAATGTGAACATGGTGCTAGTCCATGGAATTCACACTTTGTACCTTACCAAGTCGTTGGTGGAGCGTGTGTGGTTAACCGGCACACTAACTAGGACTAGTAAGGATCACGAAGGGTGACTTAATGTTTGTCATAGATCAATGGAGCGTGTGTCGTTAACCGGCACATTGATTAGGTGATAATATTAAGGGCACCAAGTGAATTAGCATGGTTATTCACACCTTGTTTTGTGATCCTCGGCATCCCAGTCACAAAACTTGAAGGGCACAATCGAGATTGAAACATGCCATTGAAAAGTTCAATGAATCTCAAAAGAATCTAGGAATTTCAAATCCAATTAAACGTAATAAATCATTTCGTTTTCGTGGTGGAAATTGGTGAATCGTCATTCACCTACCTTTCAAATATATTATTACTTAGATTACGGCATCCCTCTTCTAAGAGTAATATATTCGGATTGGATCCTAGTCTTAATATTACATTTGGGTGTCTTATTAAGGATCCTATATATCTAATCTAAACCTACTCTCTTCTTTCAGATGTCGTCCAACCCTAATGCTTCGGGCTCTAACCCAACTGGTTCTTTCTCTCTCATGAATCTTTGTGGGAGGGTCATCTTTGATGGTTCCAACTTCATGGATTGGATTAGGAACATCAGGATGGTTACTCATTATGAGGACAAAGAATATGTCCTCGATAAGGAGTTAAAAGAGCTTGATGAGTCTATTGCTACTCCTGAGGAGATCGCTGAATTCAAAACTCATGAGAAAGATGCTACTAAGGTGGCATGTATCATGATGGCCACGATGACAGCCGAGCTCCAAAAGTCATATGAAGATTTCTACCCTTTTGAGATGCACCAAGACCTGATGGAAAGGTACCATCAGAGTGCTCGTCAGGAGCGGTATGAAATAATCTCCTCCATAATAACAACCCGCATGAAGGACGGTGAATCCGTCACGGGCCACATGCAAAAGATGCAAAGGTATGTGGACCATTTGCTGAAGCTGAATGTTAACATCCCTGAGGAGTTGGCAATTGACATCATTTTGCACTCCTTGCCTTCTTATTATGATCATTTTCGAATAACATATCATATGAACAAGGAGGAAGTTACCCTCAGCAAGCTTCAAGGACTCTTGAAGTCCGTGGAATCCGGTCTTAAGGGTAAAGCGGTTGTTACCTCTACTACTCCTACTCCAACATCTACCCCTGTTTTGGCTATTGGGCAAGGCAAAGGGAAGAAGAGGAAGCACCCTTCAAAGGGTACCAAGGGAAAGTCTCTTGAAGGCTCCTCATCGAAGACCAAGAACGGTTCTGTCACTCCTTCTGCCATTCCCAAGGATGCTGAATGCTTTTATTGCCATGAAAAGGCACACTGGAAGCGAAACTACCCTAAGTACTTGCAGGATCTAAAGGATGGGAAAGTGAAACCCACCCATGCAGGTATTTACAGTATATTGTCTAATTACTCAACATATTCTAACTCTTGGGTGCTTGATACAGGATGTGGTATTCACATATGTTCTGATTTGCAGGGCCTAAGAAGAAGTGAGAATGTGGAGCATGGGAAGATAAACTTAATCATAGGGAATAGGAAGGCTTCACCTGTTTCCAAGATTGGAGTTTATACTTTGTTGCTCAATAATGGGTTAAAATTAGATTTGAATAAATGTGTGTACTCGTCTGAAATGGCGAGGAATATTATTTCTTTTCATGCTTTGTACAAACAAGGTTTTACCTTTTCGTTTGATAATGAATGTGGTGGTATTAATGCTTTCTTTAAAAATGTGTTTTATTTTAAAGCATTACCTTGTGATGGTGTGTATGAAACTGTGTCGATTGTAGACAACTTAGGAAATAACGTGTTGTATATTGATTCTTCTACTAGCCTAGATAAAGAATCATTGTGGCATTGTCGTCTTGGACATGTAAACAAGAAACGCATAGGCCAACTCCAAAAGAGTGGAGTCTTGGAATCATTTGACCTTAAATCGGATGATAGTTGTGAATCTTGTCTACTTGGAAAGATGAAAAAATCACCCTTCACTAGAACTTGTGAGAGGGGTGAGGGTTTATTGGACCTAATACATACCGATGTATGTGGGCCATTCAAAACCGCCACAAGGGATGCTAATCGGTATTATGTGACTTTTATTGATGATTTTAGTAGATATGGATATGTCTACTTAATCAAACATAAGTCAGAAACCTTTGAAAGGTTTAAGGAATTCAAACAGGAAGTAGAAAATCAATTGGGCAGGAACATTAAGATGCTTCGATCCGATCGAGGTGGTGAGTATCTTAGCACCGAGTTCCTTGACTATCTTAAGGAGTGTGGGATTGTCTCACAATTAACTCCTCCCAGGACACCGCAGCTGAATGGTGTAGCTGAGAGGCGTAATCGAACTTTGTTGGACATGGTTCGCTCTATGATGATTCGAGTTTCGTTACCAATCTCTTTTTGGGGGTATGCCTTAGAGACTGCCATCCATATCCTTCATTTAGTCCCTACAAAGAAGGTTACCAAAACACCTCATGAGATGTGGACTGGGAAGGTTCCCAATTTGGATTACATCAAAATTTGGGGTTGCGAAGCTTTCGTGAGGCGTGAAACTCATGATAAGCTTGAACCCCAAAGCGAAAGGTGTATTTTCATCAGCTACCCACAGAAATCCTTTGGTTACCTCTTCTACAAACCCAGTGAGAATGTGGTCTTTGTAGCACGAAGAGGGGTCTTTCGCAAGAAAGAATTTATAAGCCAAGGAGACAGTGGGAGGCAAATTGATCTTGAAGAAATTCAAGAATCAATTGGTGAAGGAACCTCAGACACTAGCAATCAACCTGAGGAAGAAACTCATGTTGATCCAGCTGACGAGTCTGTACCTCCGAGGCGTTCCACACGGGTTAGGAACACACCATCGTTTTATTATGGCTTTCATATTACTACAGAACGTGATACGTTTATCAGTGATAGTACTCTGGTAAATTTGGATGAACCTAGCAGTGTTAAGGAAGCCATGGCAGGCCTAGAGTCTGCTAAATGGAAGGAGGCTATGGACAGCGAGATACAATCCATGTATGACAATCAAGTTTGGAACTTGGTTGAAAATGTACCAGGCCGTAAAACAGTCGGGTGCAAATTGATCTTCAAGAAGAAGATAGACATGGAAGGTAAAATGCATACTTATAAGGCTCGACTGGTTGCGAAGGGTTTTACTCAAACTCAAGGTATTGATTATGATGAAACCTTCTCGCCGGTAGCAAAGATTAAGTCTATTAGGGTTATGCTAGCCATCGCAGCATTTCATGATTATGAAATATGGCAAATGGATGTCAAAACCGCTTTCCTTAATGGAAAGTTGGCTGAGGATGTGTACATGAATCAGCCAGAAGGTTTTGTCAGTGCAGAGTACCCCAATAGAGTATGCAAGCTTGAGAAATCCATTTATGGATTAAAACAAGCATCTCGTAGCTGGAATCTTTGTTTTGATGAGAAGGTAAAAGAGTTTGGCTTCTCGAGAAGAGAAGATGAGTCTTGCGTGTATGTCAGAGCTAGTGGGAGTATATTTAGCTTCTTGGTACTGTATGTGGATGACATACTACTTATAGGAAATGACATCCCAATCTTGCAGGAGGTTAAGTCCTGGCTTGGGAAGTGCTTTGCTATGAAGGACCTAGGGGAGGCTGCCTATATCCTAGGGATAAGGATATTAAGAGAAAGGAGTAGAAGACTAATTGAACTTAGTCAGAGTATCTACTTGGATAAGGTGTTGAAAAGGTTCAACATGGAGAATTCCAAGAAAGGAGATTTACCGATCCAAAGCAATACCAAACTAAGTAAGACTTAGAGTCCGAGTACAGAGGCAGAGATAGCTGAGATGAGACAATTACCGTATGCTTCCGCTATTGGCTCGATCATGTATGTTATAACTTGTACCCGTCCTGATGTGGAATTTGCTTTGAGCATGGTCAGCAGGTATCAAGGGAAAACTGGCAAGGCTCATTGGACTGCGGTAAAGAACATTCTCAAGTACCTGCGGAGGACTAAGGATTGGGTCCTTACCCTTGGTGGGAGTGATGACTTGAGAGTATTAGGGTATAGTGATGCTAGTTTTCAGACTGATAGGGACACTTTCCGCTCTCAGTCAGGATGATCTTTACCTTAAATGGAGGGGCAATCTCTTGGAAGAGTTCCAAGCAGGAGACGGTGGCTGATTCGACTTGTGAATCAGAGTATATAGCAGCGAGTGAAGCAGCAAAGGAGGGGATATGGCTAAAGAACTTCATCGGAGACCTTGGAGTTATACCATCTATTAAGGAACCTATGGAGATTTTCTATGACAACAATAGTGCGGTTGCCTTAGCCAAGGAACCAAGAGATCATGGCAGATCCCGACACATTGACAGAAAATATCACTTCATAAGACACAAGATTGAAGAAGGACTCCTCGTGGCAAGGAGGATATCGCCGGATGAGAATCCTGCAGATCCCCTTACGAAGGGACTGACGAGGGTTAAGCATTTTCAGCATGCGAGACGCATCGGGCTGAGGGACGATATTAGTTTTACAGATTAGATAGTTTTCCTGAAACTTGTAAAATGTAATCGACGTTTGATGATGAATAAAATTTGTGATTTATTTATGAGTAAAGTGTTACTATCATTGTCAATTATTTACTATTGTTTCAGTTTTGCATGTTTTGACTTCCAGAATAATTAATTTATTCAAACCTCCATAATCGATCATACGTCGGAAGTAGGTATGAATCAACATTATCATGAATTGGGTTTGTAGATGGCTAAAGGTGTTTAGACATGGCAATGGTTGCTGCAACATTCATGAGTACTCATCAGTTATGAGTATTGGTATAAACCCACACTCACTTGTATCACTTCATGGAATTTATCTCGAGTGATCGTGAGACGATAATATCATATAAATCTTCAAACCTAGAGATATGAGTTGTTTCCTATGAGTTGGTTGTGCATTGATTGCACGAAAACGCATCAGTAACTTGATGTTATAAAACGTGCCTTTGTGTACAATTCAATGAGTAGTAGAACAAGCATATAAGTCGAAGTTTATCTGTTCCTTCTAGAAATAGAAGCGATATCTGGGCCCCTCGATGATTTTGTGTTGACCCATGTACCGGGCCCAGTCAGAACTAAACCGATGTGTGCAGTGAAGTTCTTCGTCAAACAAATCGGAAAATCGAGAAACAACTGCTAGACAATAAGCAAGACATAGTTCCATGTGTTTGTCCGGCTGATATCATGAGAACAGAGGATTATGTGATCACTTGTCTTAAAATGGCGCTTCATAGTTCGACGGAGTTTTTGAGAGCTACGATTGCTGGTTGGTTCCTGAAGTTATAGGCAAATACAGTTATTAGACTTATCCAAGTGGGAGTCTGTTGGATAAGGTGTCTAAGTCCATAACTTATTTGGTATATACTTGACCCGACCGGCATGGTCCATTTGGGTTGCATCTCATCCAAACTATTATGGATAATTTTATGATAGTTATACACATATGTTTATTAATATATTATAAGTTATAATATGTTCATATGAAGTTACGTTATTTAATTAGTTTTAGTCTTAAATTAATTATGAATTAATTTAGAGATTAAAAGGAAGACTAATTAGATTATGGGCTATTTGTTTTATATAGTGTGGGCTAATACTCATTTGTTAATGGGTTAGGCTTATATGGAAGTCCATGGATGATCCATGGAGCTTTTAACCCATGGATCCTTGGAAAGGAAAAGACATGGGTTATTAGGGTTTCACCCTAACCATGCACACTATATAAGCATGCTTATGGAGCATTAAATGGAGCCAAAAGAAGAAACTAGTGAACTAGTGTGTGTGTGCATGTGTGTGGTCGAAAATACAAAAGTGTGTATACTCTCTCAAAGTTTTCCAAGAGTTTGTGGTGTTTTGTGATTCCATTTGAGGCATTCACACTATTGGTGCTTGGCCCTCAAACTCCTTAGAACCAAACTCACCAAAAGGTATGTAATTTCTTCTAACTCTTTTATGTTGAAATGTTCCCCATGCCATGTTAGATAGGTTATAAACCTTGGAAAATTTATTATTTTGCATGTATTTAGACAAACATAGATCCAAGGTTTATTAGGGTTGCATGCACACTTAGGAAGTGTTAGATTGCTCAAAACCCAACAATATCTTCTTCTCGGACCCGTAGTTGGTGATATCCGGACCGTAGATCTATTTTGGAAAAATAACTAGCTCCTTGAAGCTAGTGGAATAGATCATCAATCCGAGGGGGGGGGGGGGAAAGGTATCAGTTCTTGATACTGAGCTTGTTTAACTCCTGATAATCGATGCACATTCTGAAAGATCCGTCCTTCTTCTTGACAAACTAGACCGGAGCTCCCCAGGGTGAGAAGCTTGGCCTTATAAACCCTTTGTTGAGGAGTTCGCTTAGTTGGCTCAATAACTCCTGCATTTCCGCAGGGGCTAACCTATATGGTGATTTGTCAATTGATGTGGCTCCAAGTTTCAGGTCAATTCAAAATTCGATCTGTCTCTCTGAAGGTATCCCCGGGAGATCTTCTAGGAATTCATATAGAAAGCCATGCACATCCGGAATACCGTTAATGTTCTTTTCCCCTTTCTGTTTGTCCACCACGTGGGCTAGCAAGGCATGATTTTTCTTGTGCAGACACTTTTGTGCCTTAATGCACGAGATAAGATGAAGATTTACACCAGGTTTATCGTCGTAAATGATTAGATTTTTGTTGGTGGGTAAGTGAAGGTGACCGGCCTTCTCTTGGCACATAATATCAACATGGTGGAGGCTTAACCAATCCATGCCGATGATCACATCAAAACTCCTAATATTTACCGGCATCAGGTTTATTTGAAAAGAGTGGTTGTGCAGTGTTAGTGTGCACCCTATGTAAATGTCTTTGGTTGTGTTAGTCTGCCCATTAGCCATCTCCACCGTGAAGGCTTCGTTTAGCTTGTAGGGTTGTTGATTTAGTAGATGTTTGAATTTATGACTCATAAAACACCGCTCAGCCCTACTATCGAATAACCAACGTGCGTAAGTGTTGTTGAGGGGAAATGTACAAGTTACTACCGCTAGGTCTTACACTGCCTCCCATTTTCGCATGGTTAGTACTATGTCTGATCCACCCGTACCCTAATTGTTGGCTTTAGGGCAGTTTCGCTTGAAGTGACCAGCCTCTCCGCATCCGTAACACGTGCGACCTGAAATATCGGGCAGTGTGCCCTTTTCTATTGTAGTTTGTGCATTGAAATTCCTTGCAGTCCCCAACATGATGGAAACTACACTTGTCACATTTCGGATGGGAACCTACGTACCCTAATGAACTGGTACCATTTGTTATTTCTTATAAGATCCTGAAGACTGTCCCCCTTTCCTTTTATTTCCTGAATTCTTCTTGTTCCGTCCTTCCTTCTTGGCCTCTATCTCAGTAGTCTTGGTGCCTTTCTTGTTTCCATGATCATACAACTTTTGAGCTAGATGTTTTGCACTATCAAAAGTTTCAGGGTTTGTTGCAATCATGTTTCCCTGAATTGGAGGAGTTAACCCCCAATTGAAACGTTATATTTTCTTTCCCTTCGAGGTTATCATCCCAGGGCATAGAAGTGCCAACTCGCTGAACCTAGCGATATAAGCCTCAATATCTGAGTTTTTCACCGTAAGATTCCATAATTCTTGTTCCAGCTTCTGTAATTCCTCACAGGGACAATATTCAACCAAAAACATCTCCTTGAGTTCCTCCTACGACATGAAATTTGCAACTGGAAGTGTTTAGGCCTCAACATGGCCATTCCACCATGACAGTGCTCGATCGATAAACGTACATTCTGCAAACTTCACTTTACTCTCTTCGGGAAATTCACATATTTCGAAGACTGACTCGATCTTCTTGATCCAACACTTCAACGTTATCACCCCACCGGTTCAGTTGAATGTTCAAGGTTTTGCATTATATAAATATTTATAAGTGCATGCTTTCGTGGTTCCTTGATTCATTCCATGGTTGAAGCTTCCTGTTCCATGTCGATTTCTGTCTCCATTGTTTCTATTGTGTATGTGAGCCACTGCTGCAGTGACTGCAGCTAATATTGTTACCTAGAATGCAGCAGAGTTTACCTCTGGTGGAGGCGGTGTTGGTGGCTGTGTGTTGTTGTTTTTGCACATATACCTTCGAGGCATCTGCTGTCATGGAGTAGAAGGATGATGAGTATATGATCGTTTTTGGTTCTGAATTACTTTACTATCTAGCGGTTGCGGTGGTTCGGTTGTGCTTATAAGTGAAATCATATAATATCCAGAAATAATGAAAATAAAACTCATAGAAGATAACAACATCACAAATAAAACACACACATGTTTCATTACTGATAAAGGTTTGGTACAAGTTATGTGAACATTTTGGCCTTTATAAGATCTTCAGTACATCGAATAATAGTCAAACAGCATAACAACCCCCTTGAGTAGTATAATCACTTAATTGAGGGGTTAACCCTACATACATAAAACAAAAAGGAAAAGAGATAACATCAAGAGCATGATAATAATAACTAGTAGTGTAGTGACACTCATACACCGAAATGACGCACAAGGAGTTCGGCCATTTCACTCATCTCACGAGTGATCTCAGCTTCCTTTTGTTCTGCTCGAACAACCCTAGCTTCGGCTGCAAAGAGTTGTTGCTTAAGAGTTTCTACCTCTTCCTCTAAGGAGCGTAATTGGTTAGTGGAATCTTCCTGTGCTATGTGCTGATCCGTTGTTGCTTCTCAAGGTTGGGGTTCGTTCGGGATTTCTCCAATGCCTTCATCCTCATTTGACTCCTTATCAAAATTTCCACCCTCATAGTCAATTTCTAGATATTCTTCGGGTCCTACTTCTGGGTTTCCCCCTTGAACCTCTTCTGGTCCTTCATCAATCCATCTGTTGGCCATAAAGGCCTGGTAGTAGAGGCCTCTGTGCTGAAACTCGGCCATGGTGCCTACACAAGAATGGAGGTATGAGAAGAGTGTAGAAGGTGTATGTGCGATGGTTATATAATATCCTAAAATACTCCTATAGTATTGTATTTGTTTTTGTTGGGTTAATCAAAACTTTTGGATGCAAGGTTGGAAAGTTTTAGATTCTTTGCCCACCACAATCACTCCTAAACACATTTTGGTCGTATTTTGAATAAATATAGTTTATCAGGCTATATTTATCCCTAATATGATTATATAACTACCTGGCATTAACCGCGACATTTAATTCCTCTAAAGACTTTTATAGTTTCTTATCTTGACAATACTATAATATGCACACATAGGTATGTATTTTATTTTTGTTCAGAGTGTTTTTGTCCCAATGTATTTATAATTGCATATCTTGTATGATTAGATATGCTAATTCACTATAAACATTGCTCTGATACCAATCTGTCACACCCCCGAACCAGAACAGCGGAAACGTCCAAGGGAGAATGACTTCATATTGTAAAATCATAACATAGGTATAAAAATGAAACATAGACAATCATCATCGCCATACATAAAATATCACAACATACATGGTTTGTATCATTGTATCCATTCATAAATTACATCCCAAAAATTAACAAGAGTATGGTGAAAACGAAGTACAACAAATTCCCAAAAGTCCAAAGCTGCTAACCTGCTTAATGAGTTCCTAAAAATACAAATTATTTTGGAAAGCGTCAACATATAAAATATTGGTGAGTTCATAAGCATGTTTATTTGAAAACTTTACGTTTGTTTAAAAACTCCAGAAAATCCAGTATTTTCTGAAAAAATAGTTTGTGAGTTTTGTTTCAAATCTTGTATTATAGCATGTGTACCCTTGTTTTATCTTGTTTGAAAAATGTATAGAGAGTGATTCCCAAAAAATCCTACATTTTATGTGTCGTGAGAAATTGTGGTCTTAAATCCTATATTTTATGTGTCGTGAGAAATGTATAGAGAGAGATTCCCAACACAATGTTTATACTTTGCAAAACTGAGTGATATTTATATTCAACGTAAAACTTATAATAGTTTTGTTATTCTCTATGTGAATCGTTATAACCATACTAACATGACAAAGTGCTCGTCTTGACGTTCTTCAGGCGTTGGTTTCTGAGAAGACATTTGTCACCCTAGACTGGCCTGTCTAGCTGTAGCAAGCAGCTCATGTGTGGGGTGTCAACCCTGTATAGATCTATACACAAATTCTCGTTCTCTCTCCAGGAGACACAAAGCTTACGGTGTACACTAAGGTAGATACAGTGAAGGTGCGTCTCACAAGAGCCTTAACGAAATTTCTACGCGAATAGTGTTTCATTATTTTAGCGTTAAAATAATGTTACGAGTGTATATTTTTTACTATAGCTCATAAATAGTAAAAATGTAATCATTATTATCAAGAGTGTCAGAATAGTTCATTGCTTCATCGTTGTTATCAAAATAGCCGATTTTTAATGACTTGTTCACGAGAGGCCCAATTTACATAAAATTGACACTAAGACCCAATTAACATAGAAGGTGTCATATAAGGTCCAATTACGATAGAAGGGCCATACAAGGCTAATTTTGACTTAAGTATTCAAGAGTGACCCATATTTGTTTATTTGTTCACTTTTGGCCCACTTTAATTAAAAATGACACTTTAGGCCCAATAAAATCGTGAGTGACATTAAAACCCTATTTTTTTTTATCAAAAATGACACTTTAGGCCCAATAATACAGTGAATGTCATTAGAAGCCCATTTTTATGAAAAATGACACTTTTGGCCCATAAATACCATGAATGTCAAATAAAAGCCCATTTTTATCAAAAATGACATTTTTGGCCCAATAATGCCGAGAATATCAATAAACGCCCATTTTTATGAAATTTGACACTTTTGGCCAATAAATAATGCGAAAGTCAAATAAAACCCAATTTTTATCAAAAATGAAATTTTTGGCCCAATAATACCGAGAATGTCAATAAAAGCCCATTTTTATGAAAAATGACAATTTGGCCCATAAATACTGAGAATCTCAAATAAAACCCACTTTTATGAAAAATGTCAAATATGGCCCCTTTTTATGATTTCTTTAGTTTTATTGTGAATATTCAAGCTTACTTAGTATCTTTAGCCAAACATAAGAAAATACATAATGTAAGTTATTCCAACAACTTCAAGGTTTGGGTAGATCTCAAAATTTTGTAGCTTCTAGCATAATATCACAACATAATAACACATATACCATACCAAACATTCACATACAAGCATACATACCAAGATTTGACACAAAAATAGCTTGTATTCTCCCCCAAAAGATAGTAAATAATGAAAAAAAGGGTTATGAAGCTCACCTTAGGAACTTTTTCAGTTTGAGGAAGGAAATAGAGTGAGTTTTCGGCCTTAGCTTAGCTTCCGTGAAGAGATTTGTGGTGTTTTGGTGTTCTAGGATCATAAACACGAAGATAGAGTGGTTTTGAGGAAAGATCTCTAGCATAAGATTGAACAAAAACAACTTGAGTGTGAAGTAATTTACCTAGTTATGATCATTGTTTAAGAACTCTTAAAAGCACACATAAAAACTCACAATTTTTAGGAGGAAAGAGTGAGAGGATTTTAAGAGAGTTGAGGAAGAATGATAAATGTGATTGAAATTTGAAATTAACATGGTGGTGGGGAGGATGGCTTCGGCCGATCTTAAGAGGAGAGGGAAAGAGATTAAGGAGGTATTCATATGGTGGTTATTGTTTGTTGCATAGATACATGTTGTACATTTTGCATGCTTGTATGCAAGTTACTGGTGAGGTGTCACAAGCATAATTCCTCATTTTATTTATTTATTTATTTTAAATGAATCAGATCGGGCCTTATGAAGAGGGAAAAAGAAATAGTTTTGGGCTTGAAGACACCGAGAACATCCAAGGACCAATGTTGTTTTTAGTTTGCACGTGCTTTTGGCTTCGGGCCCAAAATGATTTCGGCCCAATAATGGGTCCAAAAGAAATAAATTTGGCCAAATAAAAGCTCCAATAGTGGTTTGCTACCAATAGGTTTCTAAGAAAATGTTAATGGCCCAATAAGGCCCACTAAGTGTCTTATGGCCCACATCAGGGTTGAATAATAAATTTCGGCCCAATTAGGGCCTAAATATGGGTTATGGGCCCAAAAGAACCAAGTTAAGAGGTTATTGGCCCATTAGGGCCATATAAGAGAGTTTTGAGTTAAAGCCCAAAGTTGAATGCACATAACTTATTTGATTAGATTTTTGTGCTTATATGGGAAGGTTTCCACTTGAAACAAAATTTTGGATGCATAAATTCGTATCGTATTGAAAGTAACTTATACTACACATAGTGTTACATAGTTACATAAAGAATTCTAGTTGTATATGGATAGGAATTTCTAGCCCTAATATGCTAATTGTGATAGTGTATGAGTTGGTTGTGCATTGATAATGCATAAATGCATTAGTAACTTGGTGTTATAAAATGTATTGTTTTTCATGATTTGATGAGTAAATAGTACAAGCATATGAGTCAAATTTTATCTGTTCCTTTTGCCCTAAGGGGGAAATGCGATATCTTGGGCGCCTCGATGATTTGGTGTTGAATTATGTTTCGGGCCATGCCAGGACTGAATTGATGTGTTCGATTAAGTTCTTTGTTATTACAAATCAAAAATTAGGAAACCAACTGTTTGACAATGAGAATGATTTTGTTCCATGCCATTTGTTCACATGATATCTTGCAAAATGGAGGATTATATGATCTCTTACCTTAGGACACGCAACTGACTATGTCAGAGTTGAATAAAAAGCTATGAGAGCTACAATTGCTTATCGGTTTTTGAAGTCGTACTTGAAATTGTAGTTATTAGACTTATCCAAGTGGGTGACTATTGGATTAGGTTTCTTAGCCCATAAATATAATTGGCATGTACTTGAATTGATAATGGCATGCTCCTTTCGGGTTGCATTCACACGTGCAACTAGATAGGATAATTAATTGAGGAAGAGGAATAATTTATTAATCGATTACTAAATTTGAATAAATGATTTATTAATATGTTATGGAAATAATTTATTAATTAGTAATCATGTTATTAATTAATATTTAATCAGAAAATAATTTGAATTTAGTTTTAGGATTAAAGGAATTTATTAAAAGTGTAGGGACTAAAATTGCAATTATTCAAAAATTGAGCATAAGGGTCCAGAAACTTCCTAAGGGAAGGGTGGATGGGTTTTTGATGGTATATGAAAGATTATTCTAAAGTTTCTAGAATGTCTTATCATATATGGATAATCAAAAAAGATGGATAATTACCATATTTGAAATTAGGGTTATCAATAGCATCCTTGGCGCATTATAAATAGAAGCTTAGAGGCTTTGGATTTCAGCCACTCTTTGGAAGAAGAAATAGCCGAAAACTTGATCTCCTCCTCTCTCATATCATTATCTTGCATTGTGTGTGTGTGGGCCATTAGAGGTGTTACACTTATGAAACTAAGTTCTCAAGCTTCAAGATCTACAAGGAAATCATTGTTATTACAATATAACAATCACGTTATGTAATCTAACTCTAGTCTTATATCAATTTCGAAAATAATAGGCATTTCCTAGGGTTTCTCCTTTTGTGTTCAAGTTTGGATGTTCAATTAGAGAAAACCTAGATTCAAAGCATTAGGGTTGCATGCACACATAGGAATTGTTGTTTTGCTTAAAACCCATCACTTAAGGCATTAAGCGGTTGAGATTTTGTGTATTAAGCACTTAGTAGACATGCAAAGTGAAAACGTTCGAAACTTTATGACTCTTGATGGTATTTTAGCTTTGGATCTGAAAGTTGGACGTGATATCTTAATGCATTAAGCTCTTGTTGAGGATTTGGGAAGCTTGACCGTATGCCCTGCATAACCTGGAGTATGCACTGTGTGCATGGTCAACCACCCCGACTACGGTCAAAGAATGAGTACGCCCCGCGAATGAAGCCTGAGTTGACTCGGTCGAGTTAACTCGACTGTGTTGACTCGATTGACTTGTTGATTTTGACGAGTTTTGACCAAAGGTATTTTAGGAAACCATTATTAATTTAGAATGGAAATGTCTTCAAATTTAGGATTTGGGTTGAGTAGGTATTTGGGAGCAGAGTATTGATCAACTATTCGTCAGATTGTGAGGCGAAGTTTCCTCACTGTACTTAAGGGTCGAAGGCACCAAGGCCGACCCATTGAATTGATATCCTAGTTATTGTATGTTGTTATTGTTGGATTAGTGTCTAAGCCCGTAACTATAGTTGGTAAGTACTTGACCCGGTTGTGCATGCTCCTTTTGGGTTGCCTTCACCGAAGTAACATGACAGGATGATTTATTAAGAAAGAGGTTTTTATGATTTATTAATATTTTATATGAATAATATATTAATGGAAAAATAATATAATTAAATTAATATTAGACACTAATTAATTAAGAAATTAATTATATGGCTAAAAGACATTAATTTAATATATCAGGCACTTAAACTGACAAATGTGTGATAGTTGAGTATTGAGCTGAGGAGCCTCTTGGACTAGGCATGGATGAAATTAGGATGTGTCCATCCCTAATTTCGACCATAAGGCCCTATTCCAGAAGCTTCCTTGGATATCTTAAGGCCTAAGATGTACATTAGGATTTTTAACTGAAACCCTAACATCTCAAGTATAAATAGGACCCCTAGACTATAGTAATCAGCTACCCTAACCCTAAGAGTGATAGACTCGATTTCCAGAAGCCTCCAACCTCTCTCCAAAATCATCCTTTTGCTATTGGTGTTTGTAATCCATTAGAGGAATGACACTTGTGACTCTAAACTTCAAAGACAATGAGATTTAATCAAGCAACAAGAGGTAATCATCTAGATATGGTTTGTTTCTCATAATTTCGAATTATTCTCATTAGATCTAGGGTTAGAAAGTCTTAGATGGATGCATGGGCAATTAGAGAAACCTAGATCCAAGCATTAGGGTTTGCATTAGCATTAGGGTTTCTATTTTATTGATGCCTTGTTTATTCATTCAAGCTTTAAAATCGATTTTCGTGCTAACTATTTGATGAAATCGACGAGTTCCAATGTGGACTCGATGAGTTTAGCTGTCAGACAGAAAGATTTTTGGAATTTCTTGCTATTTTACTTAAGGATACATACCTAAATCATTTTAGTTTAATAAAATCTGAATTTTATTACCTTTTTGTCAATATCCTTAACAAAACAAAAGATAATTACCAATTATTTGAATAATAAGTTCCTTATTTATTAATATTTGATTATTTGAATTTATTTTGGTGAATTATCTTGTAAATAATCCTCATTAGGTCAAATTTAGATAATCATTAAATTAATTGTTTAATTTAAAATTATTTGCTATTTGATCCTTTATGTTTTGAAAAGTTCAAAACTTGTCCTCAAGTTTTGAAACTTAAATTATGATTAAAACTTAATTTAAACTATTTAAATTTCAAAGAATTTTACAAGTTTAAAATTCAACCTTATACTTTATAATATTATAAGATTAATATATATATATATATATATATATATATATATATATATATATATATATATATATGTGTGTGTGTGTGTGTGTGTGTGTGCGTGTTTATGTATGTATGTATGTATGTATGTATGTATGTATGTATAACTTAAAATGCTAGTCTTACCGTTAGTAGGCCTCATTCACGAAGTCGATCTATAAGGGGGTATAAGGTTATGTCCTATAAAATGGTCGTTTAATGGTTGTCAACTCTCACCCACCGCTTCCTTGATTAGTGGAGGGTCGTTAGCCGAACGGGTAGGATAGGGCAAGACTTTCTAATTAATAAGTATGATGAATTATTAAAGTAACTAAATGTTTTTTTATAAAATTCCCAATCTTAGTTACTTTAGGCGAAAGTGAATTGATGCAATTCCATGAAATTACACTTTGTACCCTTGCTAAGACGTTCGTGGAGCGTGTGTGGTTAACCGGCACACTAATTGGGTTCTAAGAAAAGGTGGAAAAGGGTGACTCATTGTTTGTCATAGTTCGATGGAGCGTGTCTGGTTAACCGGGACATCGAATTGGTGAATGTAACAATGAGGGCACCATGTAGATTTCCATGGTTATTCACACTCGCTTTCTGATCCTCGGCATCCCAGTTACAAACTTGAGGGGCATATCGAGATTTAAACAAGCCATTGAAAAGTTCAATGAATCTCAATAAGATCTAGTAGTTTTCAATATATTTAAAACTTAATCCTCTTTTCGTTTTTCATGGTGGAGAATTAGTGAATCGTCATTGACTTACCTTCAAATTATTTACTTTTTAGATTACGGCATCCCACTTCGAGTATGTAAATAATGTTGTTGGATCCTAGCCCTAATTTCTCATTTGGGTGTTTAATTAGGGATTCTTTTCTAATCAAACTTTGTTCTTTTCCTTTTCAGATGTTAAACATGAACAACAACAACGCTTCTGGATCGAGTTCCTCCGGCTCATTCTCACTCATGAGCTTGTGTAGGAGAATGATATTTGACAGAAACAATTTCAATGATTGGATTCGTAACATAAGAATGGTCGCCCGTTACAAGCACAAAAAGTATGTCCTTGATAAGGAGCTGAAGGAGATCGACATGACCACTGCCACTCCCAAAGAGATTACTGCCTTTGAGGCCAACGAGCACGATGCCACGAAAGTCCATTGCATCATGCTAGTGATAATGACTTCCGAACTCCAAAAGTCCTATGAGGACATGTATCCCTATGAGATGTATCAAGACTTGCTGGACTGGTACCACCAAAGTGCGAGGTAAGAAAGGTATGAGATCATCACTTCGTTGATCACTACCCGAATGGGTAATGGATAGTCCCTTATCGCCCATCTGCAAAAGATGTAGAGATATGTTGATCGCCTTCTAAAGTTTAATGTTAACTTTAATGAAGAGTTGGCGATTGACATCATCCTCCACTCCTTGCCACCCTGTTACAACCAATTCTGCACAACCTACCACATGTATAACGAAGAGGTCACTTTGAGAAAGCTTCAAGGCTTGCTAAGGACTGTTCAGAGCAATCTAAAAGATAAGTGTGTTGCATCAACTCCCACTCCGACTGCTGCCCCTATTTTGCCAATTGGGCAAGGGAAGGGTAAAAAGAGGAAGGCTCCCTCAAAGAGCCACCACAAGGGAAAGTCTCAAGATGGTACCTCTTCTAGTGGAACCAAAGTTGGTTCTGCTAAACCCAACTCAAATCCTAAGGAAGTAGAGTGCCACTATAACCACAAGATAGGGCATTGGAAGAAAAGCTGCCCATAATATCTGCAAGCAATAAGGAAGCCATGACAGGCCCAAAATCTGCAAAGTGGAAAGAGGCGATGGATAGTGAGATTCAATCCATGTATGACAACCAAGTTTGGAATTTGGTTAACCATGTGCCCATACGTAATATGGTCGGGTGCAAGTGGATCTTCAAGAAGAAGACCGACATGGATGGGAATGCACACACATATAAAGTGCGGTTGGTCGCGAAGGGGTTCACTCAAACTCCCGGAGTTGACTATGAAGAAACGTTCCCACCGGTTGCCAAGATAAAGTCTATTAGGGAGATGCTGGCCATTGTTGGATTTCATGACTATGAAATATGGCAGATGGATGTCAAAACCGCTTTCCTTAATAGGAAGTTGGCTGAGGATGTTTACGTGGCTCAGCCAAATGGTTTTGTCAATGCGAAACATCCCAATAGAGTGTACAAGCTTGAGAAGTCTATTTATGGACTTAAGCAAGCATCTTGCAGATGGAATCTTTGTTTCGATGAGAAAAATATACAGTTTCATTTTCTACAAAGCGAGGATGAATCATGTGTATATGTCCAAGCCAGTGGGAGTATAGTTAGCTTCCTCGTATTGTATGTCGATGACATACTACTCATAGGAAACGACATCTCGACACTGCAGGAGGTTAAGTCCTGGCTCGGGAAGTGCTTCGATATGAAGGAACTCAGAGAGGCTTCCTATATTTAGGAGTAAGGATAGTGAAACACAGAAGTAAGAAACTAATAGGACTTAGTCAGAATACTTACATGGAAAAGGTATTAAAATGTTTAGTATGGAGAATTCAAAGAAGGGGGAGTTACCGATCCAAAGTAATGCCAACTTGAGTAAGACTCAAGGTCCTAGTACCGAAGTCGAAATAACAGATATGAGTTGAGTACCTTACGCTTCCGCAGTTGGCTCGATCATGTATGCTATGACTTGTACTCGCTCTGATGTGGCCTTCGCTTTGAGCATGGTCAGCAAATATCAAGGGAACCCTGGCAAAGCACATTGGACTGTAGTTAAGAACATTCTTCAGTACCTTTAGAGGACCAAGGAAAGTTTTCTAGTCCTAGATGGGAGTCATGACTTAAAGGTGTGAGGGTACAGTGACACCAATTTTCAGACCGATAGGGATAACTACCGTTCGCAGTTGGGTTGGGTCTTTACCCTTAATGGAGGAGTAGTGACCTGGAAAAGTTCCAAGAAAAGCTGATTCAACGTGAGAATCAGAGTACATTTCAGCGACTAAAGTCTCAAAGAAGGCAATATGGTTGAAGAACTTCATTGGGGACCTTGGTGTTGTGCCAGCCATAAAGGAGCCCATGGAATTTTTTTGTGATAATGAAGGAGTGGTTGCCTTGACCAAGGAATCGAGGGATCATAGAAGATCTCGACATATCGACAGAAAATATCAATTTATTCGACATCGGGTGGAAGAAGGACTCCTCGTAGTAAAGAGGGTATCATCAAAGGATAACCCAACAAATTCGCTTACGAAGGTAATGTTTAGGGTTAAGCACTAGGAACACGCTAGGAGCATCGGGCTGAAGGACAATATTAATTTGGATTAGATAGTTTAGAAACGTGTGATAGATAAATTGTAATTAATATTTGATGATTAAATAAAAGAGTATTATTTATTAGTAATGTTACTGTCTTATGTTAATTGTTTACCTATTGTTTCACTTTGCATGTTTTGACTTCCTGAATACTAAGATTATTCGAACCGTCCATAGTCGTTCATATGTTGAAGTTGGTATGAATGAAGATTGCCATGATTTGGTGTGTAGATTGTCTAAAATGTATTAGACATAGCAAAAGTTTTCTACAACGTTCATGAGTGCTTATGAGTTGGATTTAAGCATTGGAATAAACACACGCTTGTTGGAATCACTTTATGGAATTTATCTTGAGTGATCGCAAGACGATAATATCATATGGTCTTAAAACCTAGATATATGGTTTATTGTTTGCTAATTAGTTGTGCATTGATAATGTGTAAACGCATTAGTAACTGGATATTATAAAACGCATTGTTGTGTATGATTTGATTAGTGGATGGTAAATGCATATAAGTCGAAGTTTATATGTTCCTTTTATCCTGAGAGGGTAAAAGTGATATTAGGGCCCCTCGATGATTTGGTTTGACTTATGTGTCGGGCCCGGTTATGACTGAATTGATGTGTTCAATTAAGTTCTATGTCAAACGAATCAGAGATCGAGAAATGAACTGCTAGACAATAAGTATGGCTATGTTCCATGTAATTGTCTGCACGATATCTAGAATGGAGTACTATACGATCCCTTATCTAAATGACAAGTTACTAATAAGATCAGAGTTTGATAGCATCTTTGAGAGCTACGACTGCTAATCGGATTGTGCTTACATTTGTAGTTACTAGACTTATCCAAGTGGGAGACTATTGGATTAGTGTCTAAGCCCGTAACTGTATTTGGTAAGTACTTGGCCTACTTGTGCATGGTCCTTTTGGGTTGCCTTCACCTAAGCAACATGATAGGATGATTTATTAAGAAAGAGGTTATTATGATTTATTAATATGTTATATGTATAATAATATTAATGGAGACATCCTATAATTAAATTAATATTAGACAAGAATTAATTAAGAAATTAATTATGTGGCTAAAAGACATTAATTTAACATTAGGGACTCAAACTGTCAAATGTGTGATAGTTGAGTATTAGGCTGAGGAGCCTCTTGGACTAGGCATGGAGGAAATTAGGATGTGTCATCCCAAATTTTGGCCCTAATGCCCTATTCCAGAAGCTTCCTTGGATAACTTAAGGCCTAAGCTATCCATTAGGGGTTTTGACTGAAACCCCAATAGCTCCAGTATAAATAGGACCCCTAGGCTACAAAAATCGGCTACCCTAACCCTAAGAGTGATAGAGTCGATTTCAAGAAGCCTCCAACCTCTCTCTAAGATCATCCTTTTGCTATGGTGTTTGTAAGCCATTAGAGGAGTAGCACTTGTGACTTTAAGCTTTAAAGACAAGGAGATTCCAGCAAGCAATAAGAGGTAATGATCTAGATCTAATTTTTTTCTTATAGTTTCGAATTATTCTCATTCGATCTAGGGTTAGAAAGTCTTGGATGGATGCATGTACAATTAGAGAAACCTAGATCCAAGCATTAGGGTTTGCATGAGCACATAGGATGTTCTTTTGGCTCAAACCCATCATTTATGCTATTGTGATCCGTTAGATTCGTATGCTTACTTGTATTTGCTGGTTTTGTGTTCATGTTTATTTGTTGCATATGTCGACATGTTGGTTTGGGTTGAAGCGATCCTGCTTTGTGTTGTAGGCCAAGACAATCGGGGACGACTGGATAGGCTATAGGCCCCGCGCTGCGTACTCCCCTATATGCCTAGTGTAGAGGGTGCCTTCAGAAACCACTTCCTCGAACTCTTCTACCTCTAGGTATGCTAAACGTACCTGAGCCAAACCTCAACTTTTCCATTAAGCTCTTATTTTGTTAAGATAACGCACCAAACTTTAGATCCAAATATCAAGAGACATCATAATGGATAAAGGCTTTGACTTTATCCATTTGCATGCATCTAAGTGGGTAAAACCTCAAACCCTTGGTCCAAAAGTCACCCAAAACTCCCAAACTCTTGCATGGATTAATGAAAGTGTTTATGTTCTCATTTTTACGAATCTAGAAGCTCAAAACTATATGAAACTACATTTCAAGGACATGGAGTAGCTCATACTCCATTAGACAAAACTATAAGACCAAAATGTATACAACCTCTAAACTAACAAGATCTAAGTAAATGACGCATCAAGATCCAAGCTTTAAACCTCCCAATGAAGGTTGAGGGCAAGATACTTCTGAATCCAAGATGCCTTGAGGTTCCAAGTTGATTCCACTTATTTCTTCTTCCTTCAAGATCACCAAAAGTACACTTTTAAGCTCAAAATGCTCACACAATAGGTTAAGGTTAGCAAGGAACGATTTGGGAGACGGAGGCTGATGAGGGAAGAGGTCGTAGAAAAATATTGATGCTTAAATAGGGCTCAAACCCTAAAAATTAGGGTTTGAACCTCAGCTACTTAGACCCGACGTATGTTGGAGTACGCCCAATGTACTAGGAACACACACGATTTCCACTTACTGAACCAAGAGACCAACTTAGCAAATATATATTCCTATTAAGGGCATAAATGGGAAATACTAGGATCAAGGTGTTACAAATATAAAAAGAATTCTTAACAAATAAGTGTATACTTCATTAAAACAATGCATTAAAACGACGCACGAGTATAACACTTGTTACACTTACCACATGAACCTACAACTAAAATCGTAGACAGATCTTCATATGATTATTTTTTTTATTTGAAAACCAATTGAAAATATATATGTTGCCCATTTGACCGTTGAAATGTATACATGAGCCGTCTTATTAAGTTATTCGGTATCTTGGATCCTTATCACATAACACTTTCTTTCGATGTGAATCTATTAGTAGATACTTTTATATCTTTGATAAGAAATTTATCGACCTTCTTAATATGAACATCACTCGTCAAACTATTACTACTTTAGTGATCATTGTCATGGATGCATAATCCTAAACATATTAATGTTGTAAAAATAAAAACTTAGATATGCGATATGCCGAATGAACATTGAACATGTTATCACTTCTAATCATATTAATATATATTCTCGATATGAAGTCGTGTACCATATTATTTAACCTATTAGCTTCATTATTTTTATGTCGATGATATATCGTGTCTAATTATGCATGATTTGATTGCTTATAAGGAATCAAACAACATATTTTTTGTTTGTTTATCTTTCTAAATATATATATCTTATAGATGACTACATCGAAAACCATTTCACTATCGTTATCGTTATGCCCATCTTGTTTATATATATATATATATATATATATATATATATATATATATATATATATATATATATATATATATATATATATATATATATATATATATATATATATATATAAGGTTTAAGGAATATGTGTCTGTTATGTACCTAATATTAGGTATAGAACCATTAAAAACTACATGGTTTTAACAAAATACGATCAAATCTCCCTACCATCTTTCTTGTATTCTCTATTAGACTAGATGATAGGCTTTATACATACATTTATTGAGTTTTAAATTTTTAATTTTGCAACAAAACCATGTATACATTATCAACTACCTATAAATCTTCATATTCAAATTTAAAATAAAAATTACAGTGAACGATTGAAATTATTCATTAAAAACACAATAAACTTCTTCCAATCACACATCAAAAAGAACCATGCAAGTATACATATGGTTGGTGTCAAAGAAAATTTATGAAACCTACTAGATATCTAATATAAAAAATACATTCGAAATATATAAATGTTGGGGATAAATTATGAAATCAGAAATAATATGATCTCAAAAGCAATAGGAAGAAACTAACAACGTCAAAAATTGTGTAAATTTAATCAAAATGAAGTCAATTTTAATAGTTCTATACCTAATATTACATACATGACAGCCACATATTCACTTTTCTCATATATATATATATATATATATATATATATATATATATATATATATATATATATATATATATATATATATATATATATATATATTATTTTTACTCTCAAGTTAATCGTTTTTTTCTTTACAACTTAAATGATAATAAAATAAAACCAAAGCAAAATATATCCATCATTTTGTTTTAAAGAAAACATTCAAGACTTAAAAAAAAAAAAAAAAAAAAAAAAAAAAAAAAAAAAAAGGAAAATGATTTTAAAATATCTTGGAATTTTTTGTTATATATAAGCTGGGAGTGTTGGAGAGGACTCCACATTCGTCAAATCCTAGGTTTTTAGGTCTTTCTTGTCTTCACAGATTGACGCTGCTAAATCTTCCTCGAAGCGCTTTTTATTTTTATTTATTTATTTATTATATTTTTTATTAATACATACTTGTTTTCAAGATTGGTGCGCAATCTTCACAAAGCTCTATTGTTCTCACAGATTGATTTTGTTTTGAACAGATTGAAGCTCAATGTTACCTTTTTTTTTTTTATTTTTTTTTTTGAATCAATCCTTGTTTCCACAGATTGACACTCAATCTTCGTCAAGCTCTTATTTATTTATTTAAATATTTTTTTTATGAATCGGTATCATCAAACTCTAACTTTTTTTATGAATCAATTTTTGTACTAGATTGATGGCTCAATCTTCATCAAGCTCTTTTTTTATTAATCAATTTTTTAACAGATTGATGCTCAATTATCATCAGGCTGTTACTTTTTTTATGAATCAATCGCTTGTTTTCACTGATTGATGCTTAATCTTCGTCATGCTGTTTCTTTTTTTATGAATCAATGATTGTTCTCACAGATTGATGCTCAATTTTCATCAAACTCTTTTTTTTTTTTTATGAATCAATCCGTGTTCTCACAGATCGATGGCTCAATTTTCATCAATCTCTTTCTTTTTTATGAATTTGATTGATGATTCAATCATCGTTATAGTCAATCATGAAGATCTCGCTAGATCGGAATGTTAATAGTTTGGGTTCACCGATACCAAAAAATAGAAAAAGAAAGAAAGATCTACGATCTGTTCTGGTATGGAGAACACCGTAGACGAGGTTTAACAATGGAAGTCCAAAAGCTGATTTCGCAAATGTCGAAAGATCCAAGGAATAAGCAGATCTTTGTTTTAAAAGTGGAAACTATAAGTGAAAAAGGCGATTCAAACAAGGAAGCTTTTGGTTCTGAAAATTTGATGAAGATTGAGTTGAAAAATCTTCAACCAACATCAACGAACAAGGTAGATTGCTTCTTCAGTTCCTCGTAATCATTATTTCCCTCATGATTTTTATAGTAACCAAAACCAGCAGTTTTGTTTTTGTAAAGTAGGCTTTAAAAGAATAATCTTTCTATGAGATTACATGTCAATTGTCATCCCAGAAGTAAACGATTCAGGTCTTGCATTAATACATTCTAACCATGTAGGTCTTAGGAAAACTCAATCTATGCAAAATTTGATAGTGTATGTACTATGTAGGACAAATATATTGGTGTTCTTATGGAAACTAGTTACCGAAAGTACTATGTTATGCTCTTTAATGTAACAGACTAATAGTTAATGAATAAGTTAGGTGTATGTTAGTTGAACTATATAACTTACATGCCTGTTGCTTATTATATGAGCACACCGACTCTAGACTCTAGTATTTATGAATCAAGTGTAAGAACTTTAAATGCTCACTCTTTCTTGTCAAATTTCTAATATGAGCGCTTTCATTATTAGTCTTTGATGTTCGACCTTTCACTTCTTAAATAAAGCGTATAGCTAGCCTTAAATATTAATGTAATCCTCTTGACTTGACCATTGAGGGTTTTATGATACAATGAAAGTGAGGACCTTGTGAATGCAAAGTGAGAAACGATTGTTGGCTTTGCAACTGTGTCAATGAGTTATTATTTCTTATGACTTTTAGTATCATTTCGGTTCTTTGAGAAAAGTCAAAATGATGACTAGTCATGTGTGACACACACACTCATACAAACATGAGTGGTTGCTACGATTAGGGTATTGATTTGAACATTTTTTACATCTTAACTTTTTTCGCTTTTGATAATAATGGAAATTAGAAGGTCTGATTTCAAAGATTCTTTCCATTAGTTTCTAGATGCACTCTCATTAATAATCTTTATTATTAAGTTTTTTATGTTAATTGTATTAGCATGTCTCTCATGTCGTACCCTCTTTTGCAATAAAATCCGCTATAAATTTGGGGGGTTGTTTGGCCTTTTTGCTATATATTTTTAGTAGAAGTTTTGTGCATTAAATGTAGAGTAATTTCAATTTGAAACATTGTTTATTTCTAAAACTTGTCCCTCTAAAACAAGAACATGTTTTTTATGCATTAAATGCCTAAGTTGTGTAACTTAACAAGCTAGGTTGTTAAGTTAGACAACACATGAATATAATTAAAAATCAATTAACTATAATTAAAACGTTGAAGGTAAAAAAAATCATTGTATTTTATGGGAGGCTTGGACAACATGAACTTTGTGGAGTTTGTAAGAGAGGTGGAGACTTAGTGCTCTAGATGCCCTACGTCATTCCATAAAGGTAAAGTTGTACTTGCAGGTAACCCTAATTTTATAAAATTTGCAACAAATTTATTTCACAATTTAAAATCATGTAATCATGTTTGAATAAATTTGGTGTGTACAGAGCCTATGATTTTAACACAGTCGGCTTCAATGATAAGGTTATTCTTGTTTGTGATCAGGTCATTGTAATTGGAGTAATTACATTTTTGGTCCCTGATTTTACCTGGTTTTTTCGGTTTTGGTCCCTAAAGGTGTAAGGTTGCCATTTTGGTTCTTATATAAATATTTTATATGATTTTGGTCTCTGGCTTGTCTTAGTTAACAACCTAGCTGTTAATCTTTTTTGAAATAATCATGATGCTTTAGACTAAATTTTTCTCTTGTTTTCTAAAACACCTTGCACTTGGTATAGATATAATGTTGGAAACTATATAAAGCTTTTAACAAAATAAGAATATGTACATTTAAAATTTTATAAACCTTAACTAAGAATAAAAAGAAAATCACAACTTTGGTCCCTGTGGTATACATCTTGTTTCAGTTTTGGTCCAAGGTTAAAATGGTCATTTTAAATTATTCAGTTATGTTGTGTTTTCATTTTTGTTAGTTAGATTAATCCCCTAATCCATTTTCCATACCTTGCAATGTGAGAGGGAATATCATATTGGCTGTTTGAGGGAACATACGAAGATTGATCTGAAGGTGTGTGAATTTGAATTTAGTTATTTACTAAAATTTCCTACTCTTTTCACTTGATTATATATGATTGATTGTTGATATGTTACAGGAGTTGCCATCTGGCAATTGGTTCAGCAGTGTGGACTGTGGAATACTTTATTTGGTTCTAGAGAGATTGTTTTGCGTGGGGAAGATGTTTCTGATGAGAACAAAGTGTTGCTTTCACAAGCCGTTGACATCTTTCATGTGAGTATAAAATATAAACTAGAAACTATTGCTTTTATTATTATTATTATTATTATTATTATTATTATTATTATTATTATTATTATTATTATTCTCACTCTCACTCTCACTCTCACTCTCACTCTGTTACTCTCTTACTATTACTCTTGCTGACATTATACACTTTAACAATGTTTTTGCTTAATAATAACATTATAGTCTTATAACTTGTAACATGAAAACAAACATGATAATAGGTTCACAAGAATGTTGGTTGTAGCTTTTGGGATTTGTCTAGTAGTAAAATCCCAAGGGTAGACTATTAATTAGTATGATTTAATATGGGAATTCATCATTTTTTATTAAATTAGTATGATTCAGTATAGGTTGAATTCAACATAGCTTGTAGTTCATTTTCAGTTTGACAGCTTTGTTTAAACCTTAGTATATTCAACCGATGAAATATCAATAGAACTAAAATACACATTTATATAAAAAAATTCATAAAATTAGACGTAGTAAAATTTGTATCTTAACCATTCTTTCTTCAAGATGAATTATATCTATACATTATCTTCATAAAATAGTACAAAAAGAGAATAAATGTCTATAAATGTTTCTTGAAATAAAACATCTTATTTCATTTTCACCGTGCTCTCGAGTTCAACTTAAGAAGAGAAAAAGAAAGGAAATAGGTGGAAGTGAGAGGAAAGTAAGACAAATTGGTGCTCCCTGAGTTTCATTAAAGAGAGAAAGTGTAAGGAAATGGAAGGATCATTTTCCCTCCTAACTTTCCTTTCGATTTGAAAGGATTTGGAAAGAAAGAACAAAAAGTTTAACTTTCCTTCCATTTCTGTCCATATCGGGAGAACAAAAGACAACTTTTTTCCTCCCTTTTTTTCTTTTCTCTCCTTACATTCTTTTCTTTTTTCTTCTTTTCTTTGCTACAACTCGGGAGTAGGGTGTGTGTGGTAAAGTGTTCTCAATAGACATAAACTCACATTCATGTCATTATGTGCCTTAATTATTATTTACGTTAGCTATTAATCTAGATATAATGAATGGTCGGTATATTCCATTGGTTTTCAAAGAACTGGAATCGTCTCTTTATGCTCTTCTTGGTTTTTAACTACATTACAAGATCTTCTCTTACGACATCAACTTCAACATAAATACATGAGGTCATCTCAAGGTAATGGTCACAAAGGTCCTTTAGTTGTGTCTCGAATGATGATTTTATCTTTTCAAATCTCTTTTTCATTACCAAGTCACCTTCAACCTTAGATGTTCCAGGATTTGATGAAAGACTATTTAAAAGTTATAACTATGAAAACTAGTTGTACATAAGTGTAATCATTATAGCTTTCATCAACTTACTATAACTGTGAAAACCAGTTGACCTTTGACTACTAAAACTCAAAGGTTGACTAGTTTTGTCGTTATACTAAGCTCTTAAGCACTATACTCAATATTTGCATCAAGTGTCTCATAAAGGTATGCTTCATGCATCTGTATTTTTTCTGCATTATCAATGTCTTCTTGCAAATGAGTCTCATGAACACCTTGAAAAACGGATGATATAAAGGATAACAACAATAAAGATTCATGGTAAAAATACAAAAAGACTTGGTTGGTGAAGAATTATCAAAATCAATTTTTTGTTTACTTATTTACCATTTTACTCCCTGACTTTGTTGACAAAAGTCTTAGATCTTCTTCTAAAACATGAACTTTCTTCAAGCATCTGTTTTTTCTACTTCAATTTGTTAAACTTTTGAACTGATATTCGAAATTTGCACTCTTAATTTTTCTAAGCTCGTTTTTTATCTAATAATCTAGTGAATGTGATGCTCCATTATTTGTCTTGTTTGACTAAAACTTGTGTTTAGGTTTTTATGTTCTACCATTTCCAAATGCCAACTAACCTTTTTTTTAAATCTTTTACAAATTATGTTGGAGTTCTTAGGGAAGGGGCGGGCAAATCATTTGTCTCTGGATGACACATGTAACCCCTCGATTTCGTCCAATAGAAGTATAAATGTATGTAGATCCTTCACAAATATATTGGAAATCAGTCACAAAGTCTGATAAGTGTAAATTCAATTTACATTTGTTTAGTGATGCATTTTGTAGTGGAAACTACAATAGAAAATAAGTTTTTTCCCTAGTAAAGCAACTTTTAAAAATTTCGTACAACCCCTGTTTATTTATTTCTTGTGTTATAATGGTTATTATGTTTTTTTTTCTATATAAATTCCAAAATATCAAAACAACTTTGAAAAGTGATCTAAAAAAGTCTAGGGTTATGCAAAGAGGGTTTATTAACGTTTTTTTTTTCCTTTTATCAAAGTTATTTCATAAAGACCTACCATACCTGTAACATCCAAAAAATACAACCAATTTAAAATTTTCAAAACAACCCGATTTTCATCAAAATGTTTACAAAAAGGTTTTCAATACAAATCATTAGAGTATTCCCAGAATCACATTGCTACAAAATCATGAGGAGCGGTACGATCGCGCCTTCGCCTTGCCACGGTCTCCTAAAGAACTTGAAAAACATTAAACCAGAACTGTAAGCCCGAAAGCTTAGTGAGATACCCCCAAAATACCAACCACGTATACGCCCTTCCAGGCTACGACCTTCCGGTCCAAAACATATAAAACATACATAACATAACAGAACATAGAACAACCATGCATATTGGGTCTACTGGGTGACTGGTCCGCCGTATCGGGCCTTCAGTCCACCGGATCCATCCTCCAGGTCTAGTCATGTCCTTCGAATCTACAGTGGGGTTGGTCCGCCCGCATCGGGCCTTCAACCCACCTGGTCCACTCTCTGAGTCTACAGTGTGACTGGTACGCCCGCATCGGGCCTTCAGTCGGCCTGGTCCACTCTCCAAGCCTCGGCACGTTTGGTCCACCCTCGTGGGGCCTACAGCCTATCCGGACCGCTCGCTGGGCCTTCGGAATAACCGGTCCGCCCTGGGTATCTTGGCCTACAGCACAAAGCAGGACCGCCTCAACCCATCTCTAGTCCAAACAACCATGTGCACAAAACATACAATCATATAACAGTCATAGCCAACAAACCGAACAAACACATCACATAGCATATCATTACCCTACCCAGGTTACCGACCTAACCGGTCACTAGCATAGCATCACTTATATATATCAGGAAACTGACCTTAACAAGGTCCCCTAGCATGTACCATCCTAGCTACCAGGATGCAGACACATCAAACAATAACATAATAACCATATCCGAATCTCAATCCAATAAAGGGCCGACCTTGGTGCCTTAGACCCTGTTGATATAGTGAGGATAACTCACCTCGAAACTGTCGGCTGAAAGGATAAGATCCCGCTGCTCCGAACTCTGACACAAACTCCTCTACTGAACATCAAAACATACAACTCAATAAATACCCTTAATTACCAAAATACCCCTGGAAGACAACTGGTCAACCTTGGACATGTCAAAGTCAATCCTTGACTGACCCTACTCGCCGAGTCAACCCGATGACTCGCCGAGTCCTTATGCTCAGAACTTCCCTCAATTAGCGACCCAACTCGCCGAGTCACCCCAAGACTCGTCGAGTCCAACAACTCTGAGTCCACTCGCACCCAACTCACTGAGTCATCCCTTGACTCACCGATTCTTGACTCAACCAGGAAATATTGGGACTTCCTCGACAAGACTGGCCGAGTCCAAATGGACTCGTCGAGTCCAAGGCTATCTTCAACCTACTCGCCGAGTTGTTCTTCCAACTCGTCGAGTTCCAGGCCATCTTCAAGCAACTCGTCGAGTCCACCCATGTGACTCGTCGAGTACCACCGGTTTGAATCCATACAGAAGCATCTCAGGCCATGCAATTGATCCAAAACATAGATCCAACCTCCTACAATCCATCCATCACGTAAAGTGGCAACCTTTACGTGAATCTAAAGAGATCTAGGCCTTATTCACCTCAGAACCAAGATTTGGGACATGGTAGCTCCATTAACAACACAAGAACAGGGGCTTTAATGCTCTTAAGATCTTCTCCACTCCAGATCTGAGGTAGCAACCTCAGATCCATCCTCCAAACATCAAGATGCCACACAACCAAGCACCCCACACAACCCCAAAATGAGAAACTAGGAAAGCACAGCCCAAGAACGAAAGTATTACCTCCAAAAGATGCCTCAATAGCAACCAAACTCGAATCCAAGCAAAGCCCTTTGATCCAAGCCACTTCTCCTTCAAGATTTCTTCAACCAACACCTCTCCAAGCTCTAATTTGCTCAACAATGGGACTCTCCACGAATTTAGGGTTTTTGGAACTCAAGGGGGGAATAAGGGAGGTTGTGGAGGGGCATAATGCTCTTTATATAGGGCTCAACCCCAAAAATTAGGGTTTTCTCCATACATCACCTACTCACCGAGTCCATCTTTGGACTCGCCGAGTAGGCCACTTGATACGCGACCATAGTCGCGACCTGACTCGCCGAGTCTATCCATGGACTCGCCGAGTCACCCTTTGAAACTTACACTTTTATCCCTTCAACTCTACTCTTGTGATTCCGGGATGTTACAATACCAAGTTAAGAAAGGGAGACAATCACACTTGCAGAGTGCATTAGATGAAGAGTTTTGTGTTGCGTTCGGGAAGAATGAATTGAATAGCTTCTGAAAAGATAACTATTAATTCAAGTCCCATATGATCCAATTGTGTCCGGAAAAGGAGTAAAAGAAGCATCTAACTCCTTCATGCTTGATGCACTTGGCTTGGGGGGGGGGGGGTATAGGTCAATGAGACTTAAGGATTAATCTAAAAAAACAAGAGGCAAAAGTGTTAATATTAAATAAAAATCAATATAGTAAATAAAAATGAAGTAGAAGAACTTAGATTCCAAATGAACAAATTCCTACTTGAAAACAATCTTTATGATTCTCAAAGGATAAGATCCAAGGAGAAAGATCTCTCGTTAAATTTAAAGACCGGTTCCATAGTATATGTGACATCCCCAATTTCATGGCCAAAAAAGACCAATTTTGTTTATACTTTATTTCAAAATCAGAGTAACCTTTTAATAAAAGAATTGTGGAATTTGTCCCAAAACAGTAATATGAGAAAGATTTATCAAAAGCATTTCCTTAGAAATGTATTTCATTAAAAGACTTGGGATGTCATGTTCGATACAGTACATAAGTATAAACAGTACATTATAAGCCTTACAACAGTTATTTACAACTAATGACCTATAATCCAAAAGTCCCTCATCATCATCCAAATTATGCTCTGGGTCGACTACCTTTAAAACAGAAAGCTGAGTGGGTCAGACTTGGGAGCCTGGTCAGCATATAGGGTTTTCAACCCACAATTAATAATAAATTTATTAATTTCATCAAACCAACAATAACCCTGATTACCCATTCCCTTTATCCTCACTTTACGTCCCTAAATACCTATACAAGGGACCAAGTCTAAGGATTTTATCATCGGGATGAACTTTACTGCTAAGGGGATTCCTCAACCATATATGTTTGTAAGGCAACCATGAGGGGGATGGAGTACACCGGTGAACATCAAGCCTACAAACACCTACAGGTTGCGAGCCTGCTAGCATTCCACTAGACTATTTAGAAAATTATGTGGTCGTCATCCATACTCCGCTAGATGACTGGAACAACAACATCGAGACCTCTCATCATTTTAACACACATCAACTATTTCGTCTACCCATGTTTTACCCAACATATTTGTAGATAAAATACATATACAATTTATAACTTGTATAAAACATTGCATTCAACAATCATCTCAAATAAACAATCAATATAATTACACATAACACGTATTTTATAGAAAATACTTCATATCTATGTGTAAGATGAAAGTGACTATACACTCACTTGATTTGATGATAATCGGACAACAATTTGTTTCTTAAAATGATCGTTTCTGATAAAACCGGGAGTTTTATTGAGAAACCGGGCTCTGCGAGAGTTGGAGCTTCAAAACCGAAAAGATAAAATTTTCTGGATTTTCGATCACTTTGGGACGTATTCCGGGCTTTAAAAATGATATCGGGGCTTCGGGGGAAGTCAAAATAGTCAAAATATAAGTTTAGGGGTGAAAAATGTCAAATTTCCAAAAGTACCCGGGAAGGCTCGCAGTCCCCCCCCCCTTTATATAGGGTGCAAGACCGAGGGCTTCGTGGCTGAGAAAGCGCCACATAGTGCTTGCGAGGCTCGGTCATGAAGGGAGGATGTGGCAGCGAAGGGGCGAGGCGTGTGGCAACAACAAGGGCGAGACACGGAGGCGGGCTACGAGGCTCGGACGTGGCCCCTGCGAGATTCGGACACGCGACGGCTATGAGGTGGCTTCTGATTGGCCGAGACTTCAGTCCGAGGGAATTGCGACACGCGTCGGATCCGGATTCGGCCACATCTTCGGTGACGCAGCAGCTTCGTGCGAGGTGACGTGGCCGACTACTGTTCATGCGAGATTTCTCGAATGTTGAGCCCCGAACTTCTAAAATCCATAACTTTTGCATACGAGCTCTGTTTTTGACGTTCTTTATATGAACGCGTAGCTAAAATTACGCTATACAACTTTCGTTTAGACTTCGTCGGCTAATTTTGAATTTAATTTAATATTATTATTTTTAACAGAACGGGACAGGAAGATCCGTTAATAATAATAATAATAATAATAATAATAATAATAATAATAATAATAATAATAATAATAATACTTTAGCTGGGTTAATTTTTCAAAACCAAATTTCTGAATCCACATGGATTCAACATCCTCAACAGTTGGAACCACCATCTTCTTAACCTTCAGATACGCAAGTAGTTTCTCAAAGCAGTTGAAGAAAGTTGGAAGTAGCCCTGAATTTAATCAATGTATTCGTACAATTTTTTTATATATAAAAACCATTGATGTTAAAAATGTGTAAATCAAATGGAATAACAATATGATGAATATATATACCTTTCCTTGGTTGGTTTCATTAGTAGCAACTATTGGAAGTTTTGCAACATCTGCCCCAAATACATGAAACAATCCAGCTTGAACTACCTTTCCTGGACAATTTGCAACATAATTTTATAAATTGTGTAGGTCAAAGGTAGTTACAACCGGAATGTTTCGTGGATTTGGGGTAGATGTTGCAAAACTTCTAGCAGTTGCTACTAGTGAAACCAACAAAGGAAAGGTATATATATTCATCATATTATTATTACATTTGATTTACACATTTTTAACATCAACGATTTTTATATTTAAAAAAATTGTATGAATACATTGATTGAATTAAGGGCTACTTCTAGCTTTCTTAAAATGCTTTGAGAAACCTACTTGCGTATCTGAAGGTTAAGAAAATGGTGGTTCCAGTTGCTAAGTATGTTGAATCCATGTGGATTCAGAAATTTGCTTCTGAAAAAGTAACCCAACTCAGGTATTATTATTATTAAGTGGTTTTTTAGTTCTTATTATAATGTTTCAGGCATTTTTATTATTACAGATAACTTATATATATATATATATATATATATATGTGTGTGTGTGTGTGTGTGTGTGTACATTGGCGTGAATACATACAAACATTGACATCAATTGCGGCATTTCAAGGAAATGTTTTTTAGAAAAGAAGTTGTTTGGGCCTCAAGGTGGAGTCACTTATCAAGATGGTTTCCGTTTCAGTCTTTCCAATGCAAAAGTAAATTAAAAAATGAATGAATGAGTGAATAATAATACCCTTTTGGTGGATTTGTGTTCTACTAATGGTTAAAACTACAAACATCCATCTTGGGTAAGATAGATGTTTTTACTTTTTATGTTATATGCTTATAAATTGTTTGTGGTATGTAGAATTATGAAACACGTTTGGTTTTGTTATGACTTATATGACTTATGAATGTGTGTTGACATTTAGACCCATGCTTTGTTTCTTATGTCTTAATTTAGAATGAAATATTAATCATTTTTCGAAAAAATATATAAAAAATATCCTTTATTTCGATTTAAGAAAAAAAAGTCACTCTATTATATTATGAAACAGGTCTTTAAATTCAACGAGACATATTTCTCCTTGGCTCTCATCCTTTGAGAATCATAAAGATCGTTTTGAAGTTGGAATTTGTTCATTTGGAATCTATGTTCTTCTATTTAATTTTATTTACTATATCGATTTTTATTTAACATTAATATATTTTTCCTCTTATTTTTTTTATATTATTCCTTAAGTCCCATTGAGCTATACCCTTTGAGCCAAGTGCAACAAGCATGAAGGAGTTAGAGGCTTCTTTTACTATTTTCCGTGACACAATTGGATCATTTAGGACTTTGTTAATTGATTTCTTTTCAGGAGCTATTTAATTCATTCTTCCCGAATGCAGCATATAACTCTTCATTTTAATGCACTCTGCAAGTGTGATTATCTCCCCTTCTTAACTTAGTATCACAGGTCTTTGTGAAATAACTCTTATAAAAAGAAAATAAAAGCCCTAATAAACCCTCTTGGCATAACCCATAGACATTTTAAGATCATTTTTCGAAGCTGTTTTGATATTTCAGAATTGATATAGAAAAGAACGTAATAACCATTACAACACAAAAAAGAAAAAACAGGGTTGCACGAAATTTTTAAATGTTGCACTACTAGGGAAAAAAACTCATTTTCTAGTGTAGTTTCCACCACAAAGTTCGTCAGTAAACAAATGTAAATTGAATTACACTTATCAGACTTTGTGACAAATTTCCAATAGATTTGTGAAGGATCTACAAAATTTTACACTTCTATTGGACAAAATCGAGGAGTAACACGTGCCATCCCAAGACACATGATATGCCCGCCCTGTCATATGAGCACCAACATATATTGTAAATGATTTACAAAAAAATGTCAATTGACATTTAGAAATGGTAGAACATAAAAACCTAAACACAAGTTTTAGTCAAACAAGAAAAATAAAGAGCAACGTGTTCATTAGATTATGAGATGAAAACGAGGTTTAGAAAAATTAAGAGTGCAAATTTCCAATATCAATTGAAAGTTCAACAAATTGAAGGAGAAAATAATTAGCGCAAGAAGAAGTAGTTGCTTTAGAAAAAGATTTAAGACTTTTGTCAACAAAATCAGGGAGTAGAATGGTAAATAATTAAACAAAAAAATTGATTTTGATTTACTCACCAAGTGTTCTTGTATTTTTACCATGAATCTTTATTGTTGTTATCTTTTATATCGTCTAATTTCAAGGGTGTTCATGAGACTCATTCTCAAGAAGACATTGATAATGAAGAAAAAATTCTAATGCATCAAGCATAGCTTGATGAGACTCTTGGTGCACATATTAAGTATAGAGCTTAAGAGCTTAATATGATGACAAAACTAGTCAACCTTTGACTTTTAGTACTCACAGGTCAACTGGTTTTCACAATTATAGTAAGTTGATGAAAGTTATAAAGATTACACTTATGCACAACTAGTTTTCATGGTTGTAGCTTTTAACTAGTTTGCATATATTTTCTGGGATAAAGTTCGAGGGATGTATAGTCTTCCATCAAATCCTGGAAAATCAAAGGTTGAAGGAGACTTATTAATGAAAGAGAGATTTGAAATGACAAAATCGTCATTACGGAAAGAGCTAAAAGATCGTCATTAGAGATAGAGCTAAAAGACCTTCATGACCATCACCATGAGATGAGCCTCATGTATGCTGAAGTTGAAACCGGAAGAGAAGATCTTGTAATGTAGTTAAAAAACAAGAAAAGCACTAGGAGACGATTCCAGTTCCTTGAAAACCAATGGAATATACATGACTATTCATTATATCTAGATTAATAGCTAACCTAAATAATCATTAAGGCACATAATGACTTGAATGTGAGTCTATGTTTATTGGGAATACTTTACCACAAAATGAAATAATAGGCTTTATTTCAAGAAACATTCATGGCATTTGTTCTCTTTTGGTACTATTTGATGAAGAGAATGTATAGATATAATTCATCTTAAAAAGACGATGCTTAAGATACAAATTTTACTATGTCTAACTTTATGAAAATTTTTAAATATATGTGTGTATTTTAATTCTATTGATATATTATCTGTTGAATATACTAAGGTTTAAACAAAATTGTCGAATCGAAAATGAACTACAAATTATGTTGAATTGAACCTATATTGAATCATACTAATTTAATAAAGCATGATGAATTCCCATAAGGCAATTCAAACAAGGAAGATTTGGATATGAAATTTTTTATGAAGATTGACTTGAAAAAACTCAACTAACATCAATGAAGTGAACTTTATATTACTGGTTTTCTTAAGGGGTTCATGCTTTCAACAATTTTGGTAACAATGTAGATTGCTTCCTCAATTATTTATTTGGCTCTCATGATTTTTATGGTAACTATAGCGTCCTGTTTTTCACAACCAAAATTCTATTTTTATTAAGGTAAAACTTCCCAATTTATAAATTCATTATTAAGAAAAAAAATTATTCCAAATTAAATTTATTCAAAATCAGAGTATCATAGAAAACGCAAAATCCTCAATTTTACCTCAAACCCCATACTGTAAATATACAAGCATGCATAATATCCCATGTGACAACAGTCAAAATTCGAGTCGGTTCTAGATTTGAATAAACTTAGTTGCACGTATAGGCACGACACATACTAAACTTAGTAACTAGAAGCTAAGTTATAACCTACTAGAAACTTGGAAACAATGAGAAACAATAAATAGTGTACTTAGATTTCACATTGATATGTGAATTCTACTACTACTTAACTGTAGCGACTATCTGTATTTAGGTCACTCTTTGACTCGAACACCTTTTCATGAATCAAATACACACATCATGCACTTAACCTAGAAGTATAAATTAGGTCAAAGTCTCATAGAAACATAAGTCAAAGTTGAAGACTAGGACTAGTATACTTGAATCCTCAATTTCGCTTAAATCTCGGAATCACTACATAGAATGCCAATAAATCGATAAAAATAAATTACAAACAATATTTGTAACTATAAAAGAGTTATAATAGCATAAGACAATTTATATTCTCAAATACTCTATTTATTTTAATATCCAATGATTTATTAAACTCCAAAACCCTAAAAGCCCTAAAAACTCATATTTATAAACTTTAACCTTAAAAATCCTATAAAAACGTTTATGAACCTTATAATATTATCTTATCATCATAATTATTATGAAATACAATCAATGAAAAATAAAGATTTAGTTATTAACATTAACCCTTGATTTATAAGTCAAAAATCAAGAATTTTATGCATAAAAACTTGGTTAAGGTGCACATTTTATAAAAAGTTTGATATTTTTATAAAAGATTTGAATTTTTATAAAAGAAACAAGAGAGGGGGATCCTTTCCTCCCATAAAATTCGTTCTCTCCCTCCCCATATCTCTTTCTCACACTCTCATTCTCCAACATACACACATCTCTCTTTCTTTATCTCTCTAGAAAACTCTCTCTACCTTCTCTCTAATTTTTTTCTCCAAACACCACAAACATAGCCTATTAACCACGAAATTATGGAGATTCATAAGGGGTTTTCAAGCCACAAATAAATTTAGGGTAAAGAACATACATCTCTTGAAGATCCACAACAATGATTTCAGCCATGCATGTGCATTTTACTTCAAAAACCGACTTCTACTTCATCATCTTCTTCAAAATTGTTTTCTTTTTGTTAAAATGGTTTTTAGAACATCATGGATGTGTTTTAACACCATGCATGTATGATAAACAAGGTTGCATGTTCATGATCTTAGTGCAAAAATCGATTTTAAGGACTAAAACATCAAACTCAACTTAAGAGTTTTTGAGAAACAAAATTTTGTTCACAAATGCATGTATACATTTTGATAAGTTTTAATCTTTTGTTTTCTAGAAACATGACTAAAATATGAGATTATCATGATATATTTTAAATATTTCAAAAGATTTACTCAAGGAAATGATGAAAAAACTCACTTTTCTAACCAATCATCATGCATGCGATCTACCAGATTTATTTACTTGATTTTAAACTGCCATATCTCACTCATTTCTTAACCGAAATTCGTGATTCTTTTTCTGAAATATAATATTTTGAGTTATCTATCAAACCCACCTTACCTCATTGGCAAAATTCCAATATTTCGATTTTTATCAATTTTTACAAAACTGTTTCTCAAACAGCACTTTCTTATGAACACTTGTTTTGTGTTGCATGTTCAAAGGACTTATTCATCACTAAAAATCATTCAAAAATTCTTTGGAACTCTTAACATCAAGTATTAATATGTACAAAAAGATCTTGATTTAAAAAGTCTTTGGAACATGTTTCAAAAGTTCTCAAAGTAACATCCATAATCTTTACCAAAATCACAAGAACCAAGTTTTTTCTATAATTATTTTAGCCTTTAGGCATGTTTTTCGACATTAAAAATAAGAAAACAAATTGTCATTGTTATTAAATTGTTTGAAGATGCATTCTGGAAATTTTCTGCTCAATATATATATTTTTTTTATTTTTACATGAAAATAATAAGAAAATAGAATGTTAAAGCATATAAGTTATTTAAACTTGTAAATAAATTATGGAAATATTTGTGGACGACCCTTTAAGTTAATAAACTTCTCTCAAAAAGTTTAATCAATTTTTGATACAAGTTAGTGTAGTTTTAATTTTCTTTTTATTTAGCTCCAATAAATCATAAAACCACTTTAGGGATTGTAAAAATATTATTTCTTATTTTTCACAGCTTGTACCTTATATTTAGCACTAAGAAAAATATTTGTTAATTTTTCAAAATATATATCTATTTTTCTTGAATTGTTGTATTTATAATGGACTAAAAACAGGAAAAATAGTTTTACTCGTCCAAAATTCATGAAAATTTACCCGAAACTCTTATAATATGTTAGGATGATACATAAATTTTTTGATGATTTTTATCTTCTGTATGCTATTTTTCTTCTATTTTCCCTAGATTTAATACACTTATATGTACAAAAAATCATAAAATTGGGTTAAACAGTTTAGAAATCCAGTTTTATATTTTTCCCAGCTTAAGTATGTGTAATAACACTTATAAAAAAATTTTGTGAATTTTTGAAACTGTTATCTATTTATTTTTATTTTTATAGAACAAATACACAAAGATTAGCAAAATCGTGTTAAATTTTTTTGAAAACAAATATTAATATTTTTCCCAGATTATGTACATTGGAAAACAATTACACAAAAATTATAAGAAAATTTCATGATAATTTACTATTTTTCCATGATTTTATGAATATTCAAGGAATTAAATGCTGAAAATAGTTAGACAAATCATAAATTCAAGAAAATTTATCTTAAGGTCTTTGACGTCAATTAAAACTGAAATGAAAAAGTTTGGGAAAGTTTAGAACCAAATTGATTTTTTTTTTGAATATTTAATAATTGGAACACCTCTTAAAATGTTAAATATTAACATTTCAATAATGAGAATTTTCCACTTAAATTGTTATATAACAATTGATTCATTGAAATTTAATTTTCACATAAATATGTTTTTAACTTATCAATATTAAAGTTTGACACAATATTGGCATAATTCTATTGTAGTAGTATGTATACTAGTGTTAACTTTCCATTAGAGACTCATTAGTCTATAACATCGTGTAGGAATTGATAGTGGTACAAGAGGATCATAATTGAAGGCACCATTTGCATCACCTTAATGCATATTATAAGTATTCATAACTCCCCTTATTTTTGGTTTCTATGTTTTGGGGTGGAAAAACATGTCCTAAAATATTTATGTTTGTTGTATTTAATTTGACTTGTATCAAACTTGGTTGTTATATGTTGCTATGTATGTGTATGTTATTGTTAATTCATGAGGCCTTATCGCATTTAAGTCCCTGGAATCTGTTCACACAACTCATTAACTCATTTGAGCCTATGGTTATCATGGATAGCGCTATTAGGAGGTAGACAACTCCTCACTCGCACGATTCGCTTGAGTGCATTTTGCCATATTTCCCTATGTTAGTGATAGACATAGAAGAGGGCACCCTCGGTCATTAGGCTTGGGTTGTGAACTCATGGTATAATCATTATGCACATACGAACCTTGCATCTCATTTTAACAACAAACTTTATTTCCCATGAGAATATGAACGTTGCATCCTTTTTGGGCAACATACTTTATCTCTCATGATGACAACAAACTTTGTTTATGTAAACTTATTTACGCATTTGCAATATATTTCTATTTATGGAAACTTTATTTCCCTTGAGAATATGAACGTTGCATCTTATTTGGGAAACATACTTTATCTCTCATGATGACAACGAACTTTTTTTATGTAAACTTATTTACTCATTTGCAATATATTTCTATTTATGGAAACTTTATTTCCCATGAGAATATGAACGTTGCATCCCATTTGGGCAACATACTTTATCTCTCATGATGACAATGAACTTTGTTTATACATACTTATTTACTTATTTTAACAATATGCCTTATCTATGGAAACTTCTATTAGAACTTTGATTACGATTCATGAAACCAATATTATTCTTAACCTGTGAGTACTCACCAACTATTTTTATAGTTGACGATCGTTTTACATACATTTTCAGGAATCATCGAGTAAGTGGCACTTAGGGACACATCATTTTTAGAAACATTGTGTTGTATTTTAGTTTACATTGTAATTTCTTTTAAAAATTTGTTCAAATCCATTGTAAATTTGTAATGATTTTTAAATTATGGTTGGTGTTGTCTTTTAACTTTTGCTATGAAACCCTTTATATTGTCACGCCTCATCTTTCCGCTTTAGCGGGGTGTGATAGAAAATGGTATCAGAGCCGAAGGTTATAGAGAATACCGGTTTTCCTTTGGACAACCACAACTATAGCAAAAAAAAAATCAAAACATTTTTGAAATACTTAACATACCATTGGTATAGCTAATTCGAGTACGCATTATTAGACTTTAATTAAGTATAGCCTGGCCAGCTATGCTTAATTAAGGAAAGTTAATGTGAGGATGGAAACGGTTATACTAGAATTATGTTCAAAACAATTTTCAACTTAAACTTTTGAAAAACAAAATTTTTCAGTGTGCGTACGGGCATTGCATATTATAGGCATTCATCTAGATACACTTAGAAACTAAGTGCACCTTTATAACAATGCCTTTATTTATAAATATTCTTATCCCTTATCAAGTGTTAGGTTAACCACTTAGGTTATATCACTAGCCACTCTAGGAGCAATGCGTTTAATATTGAGAATGGTTATTCCTTAGTAGCTATTCACTTTAGATGTAAGATTAGTAGCTAGATATACACAAGTAATAATCTTAAGTCGAAACCTATTCCAATTACTCCTCAACACCTCTTCATCATCTTTGTACTAGAGTTACAAATAGGATAAATGTTCCGATACTGACACAAGTGGTAATTGGAGCATCGCGTAAGGAGGTAGATGAGTCGCCACTAAGTAATCACTTGGGTACCGTTAGCGGACATTCCAGATTCGACTCACAACGAGACACGGAGGTTAAACCTATATGTGATACCTTATTACTATGCTACGATTTAGCTCTAGGTTGTTTCCACCTTGAGCTTAAAACTTAACTTAGGATGTCCCTTTGACCTCTATAAAAGGTCGTAAACTGCATTAACACCATAAAACGTTTTAGAAACAAATTTTCTTGTCCTTTATTTAGGGGAAAAGACACTGGTACTCGCCTTAGACTCGCCTTGTACTTGCCTTAGTATTTAGGTACGATCAGCTACACTAACATACTTATTCCTTACTTCTTAATCTTCCATCGAAAAATTATTTTGTTTCATCAGTTTTATTTATCATCAATAAAATATTTTATAACCACTTCATTCAACTTAGTAGACATATCCTAACAATGTAAGCCATATTATTGCTAAAAATCTTTTGACAACTTGCTTTAACTTAACACTTTTCTTCAAAGCTCAATTTAACCAATATTGATTTTAACCTTGCTATTTCAATTTCATTTAAAATCCATTTCAATGGATAGATGTGCTTTTAAGGGCATATAAACCATCTTAAACCTTGCTTACGATTTTGATACGTTTTCGAAAAACGTAGAAACATTTTCTTTTATAAAAGTGTTTAAACTCTATGCTATAAAACTTAAACATATGACACTGAAGTTCATATTATGTGAAAAAGTTTCATCGAATCTTCAAAACACTTTTGTTTTGACACTTTTAACAACTTTCTTATTTAGGCATTGTACTTAACTTAAATATGTTTTCTAGTAACCTAAGATGGTATTTTTACAACTTTCTAATCCAAATGTGTTTACATGACATCATTGATGCCTACATTTCAAAACACATCTTATTTGTTTATTTTATTTCAAATTAGTTTTATAACCTATGAAGTTTCAAAATTTACAACAATGCAAAACTTCGTGTTCACTTTTAAACTTCCAGCAACGCACTTTTGACAATGCATAATTATTCATCTAAATATGTTAAGTCTTTACCTTATCCGTTTTAACTATTGTTGCACCCCAGTCAAAAAAGCTCAAAATTGTTAGATTTTCAATTACAAGTTTTAGTGTTTCTTTCTTTCTTTCTTTTTTTTTTTTTTTTTCACAAATGGAGTTTAACTTAATAGATAACTCATGAATTTTAAGCAAACCTTAGAAAACACTTTGAAACTTCTGCATTTCTATTTAATCATCAATATAGATAAAATATTGAAGTTTGAGATATATATCAACCTGGTTTTAAATTTACCTATATGTATTGTTCTTATAATTTTAACAATAACAATAATTGTCGTCGCTACCTTAGCTTTTCTTTCCCCAAACTTTATTTTTCGCTCTCCTTCTGACTTTAGATGTCGCACACCATAATATTAACATAATACATTGTCTAATCTGTCTATTTTGCTTCACCTGGTATCATGTTTGTATACATAAAGACTAGAAGTCTACCCATTCGTTTTGAGCGATTAATACGTGTATAGTTGTGAGGCATAATTTTGATTTAGTCAACTTTAATATATTCTATTACGTTTTTTTATCATATACATCTTGTTTTTATTTTGAAATCTACAATAAACAAGTAATCCTTAATTACATTTGCTCCTTTAGCTCTAAATTTTTTTTTTTATGAAACGTGCAATTTTCATTGTATTTCCTTACAATTAATATACAAGGTGACTGCCTTGTTCTTATCATTTTTCAAAATCCAGAAAATATGTGTGAAGAATACATTTCATAAGTTTCATCTTTTATTTAAAAATATGAAAAGTTTTAAAAGTTATGATTATTTATCCTTCAAATGAATATTTTGTAGAATCATTAAATTAAGAATGCAGTGTTTTCGATGATCGGCATTTTTACACCTTTCTTAAAATACTATTTTACTTTACAAATTTCAGTGAATTCCTAAACTCTCAAACTTGTTTTAATAAGTATTCTGAATCATCGTAAACTTGAATTTGTCCTGACTTAGACAATTGGACAAATTCTCAAAAAAAAAATAATACAAATATTTCTATACAAATTCCTTTAATGGCGACATTTTACTACTTCGTTTGATCGTCACACATGTATCTTTATTATCTTGGTATTATTACACATTTCGATAATAATGAGATTTATTGTCATTTCTAAACACACATTTTGATAGCAGTGAAATTACTTATCATTTTAAACGCTCAAAATGCTACCTAGATAATGTGATTTAAAATATCATAAAGTTTCACCACCTTCATTAGAAACAACGACTCTCTAACTATATTCTTCAATCATGGTTCTATTATAGTTAGAGGACCCGTAGTAGAAATTATAGCTTCAGAAATCCTTGATCGTTTCGTAATTTATTTTGTAGATGGGAGTTAGATAGCCTTTTACATTCGAAATGAACCAAAACTTCGTTGCCTAACCTTAGTACGCATTTTTAGGAACTTACCCTCAATTGCTTCCCTTGCATTCGTGCTATCCCTTCTTATTTCATAATATATCTTTTACAGATGTAATAGCCAACCCCGAAAGTGAACAAATTGTTCCTTATCTCTTCTTTATGAGGAGGAGAATTTACACTTAGTGCTAATTTAGAATGCAACTTAAGGATCAATGCTGATTTAACACTTAGTGCAGTTGGTGCTTCAGCAAAACTAATAGCGCTCTCTTAATTCAGATAATATCTAACTAGATGATCTTTTTCGACTAGGTCACCATGGTTGGATCATGATTTCCATGTACCTAATTTCCCACAATCTAGACCGTATAACTCGAATTAAGGAAACACTAATTTGATTATAACTAAAGGATTGGACTCTTTCCTTAATAAATTAACCCAAAATAATCAAAGAGCTCTTCAGGTCACCACCTCTCCAGCTATACACTTGTATTCGACTAAGTTCTAATAGAATACATCACGAATTGAATTTCAGGGTGAAATTCTTTCAACCGGGGGAGAATGTGGCAACCGTCAAAATTCGAGTCGGTTCTAGATTTGAATAAACTTAGTTGCACGTATAGGCATGACACATACTAGACTTAGTAACTAGAAGCTAAGTTATAACCTACTAGAAACTTGGAAACAATGAGAAACAATGGATAGTGTACTTAGATTTCACATTGATATGTGAATTCTACTACTACTTAACTGTAGTGACTATCCATATTTGGGTCACTATTTGACTCGAACACCTTTTCATGAATCATATACACACATCATGCACTTGACCTAGAAGTAGAAATTAGGTCAAAGTCTCATAGAAACTTAAGTCAAAGTTGAAGACTAGGACTAGTTGAATCCTCAATTTCGCTTGAATCTCGAAATCACTACATAGAATGCCAATAAACCGATAAAAGTAAATTACAAACATTATTTGTAACTATAAAAGAGTTATAATACCATAAGATAATTTAAAGTCTCAAATATTCTATTTATTTTAATATCTAATGATTTACTAAACTCCAAAATCCTAAAAACCCTAGAAGCCGTAAAAACTCATATTTATAAACTTTAACCTTAAAAATCCTATAAAAACTATTGTGAACCTTATAATATTATATTATCATCATAATTATTATGAAATACAATCAATGAAAAATAAAGATTTAATTATTAACATTTACCCTTGATTTATAAATCAAAAATCAAGAGTTTTATGCATAAAAACTAGGTTAAGGTGCACATTTTATAAAAAGTTGGATATTTTTATACAAGAAACAAGAGAGGGGGATCTTCTCCTCCCCTAAAACTCGTTCTCTCCCTCCCCATATCTCTCTCTCTCACACTCTCATTCTCCAACATATACATATCTATCTTCTTTCTCTCTCTAGAAAACTCTCTCTACCTTCTCTCTAACTTTTTTCTCCAAGCACCACAAACACAGCCTCTTAACCACGAAATTATGGAGATTCATAAGGGGTTTTCAAGGCACAAATAAATTTAAGGTAAAGAACATACATCTCTTGAAGATCCACAACAATGATTTCAGCCATGCATGTGCATTTTACTTCAAAAACCGACTTCTACTTCATCATCTTCTTCAAAATTGTTTTCTTTTTGTTAAAATGGTTTTTATAACATCATGGATGTGTTTTAACACCATGCATGTATGATAAACAAGGTTGCATGTTCATGATCTTAGTGCAAAAATCGATTTTAAGGACTAAAACATCAAACTCAAGTTAAGAGTTTTTGAAAAACAAAATTTTGTTCATAAATGCATGTATACATTTTGATAAGTTTTAATCTTTTGTTCTATGGAAACGTGACTAAAATATGAGTTTATCATGATATATTTAAAATATTTCAAAAGATTTACTCAAGGAAATGATGAAAAAACTCACTTTTCTAACCAATCATCATGCATGCAATTTGCCAGATTTCTTTACCTGACTTTAAACTGCCATATCTCACTCATTTCTTAACCAAAATTCGTGATTCTTTTTTTGAAATATAATATTTTGAGTTATCTATCAAAGCCATCTGACCTTATTTCCAAAATTCCAATATTTCGATTTTTATCAATTTTTACAAAACTATTTCTCAAACAACACTTTCCTTATGAACACTTGTTTTGTGTTGCATGTTCAAAGGACTTATTCATCACTAAAAATCATTCAAAAATTCTTTGGAACTCTTAACATCAAGTATTAATATGTACAAAAAGATCTTGATTTAAAAAGTCTTTAGAACATGTTTCAAAAATTCTGAAAGTAACATCCATAATCTTTACCAAAATCAGAAGAACCAAGTTTTCTCTATAATTATTTTAGCCTTTAGGAATGTTTTTCGACATTAAAAATAAGAAAACAATTTTTCATTGTTATTAAATTGTTTGAAGATGCATTCTGGAAATTTTCAGCTTAATATATATATTTTTTATTTTTACATGAAAATAATAAGAAAATAGAGTGTTAAAGCATATAAATAACTTAAACTTGTAAATAAATTCTGGAAATATTTGTGGATGACCATTTAAGTTAATAAACATCTCTCATAAAGTTTAATCAATTTTTGTTACTATTTAGTATAGTTTTAATTTCCTTTTTATTTAGCTCAAATAAATCATAAAACCACTTTAGGGAATGTGAAAGTATTATTTCTTATTTTTTATAGCTTCTAACTCATTTGAGCCTATGGTTATTATGGATAGCGCTATTAGGAGGTAGACAACTCCTCACTCGCACGATTCGCTTGAGTGCATTTTTCCATATTTCCCTATGTTAGCGATACACATAGAGGAGGGCACCCTCGGTCATTAGGCTTGGATTGTGAACTCATGGTATAATCATTATGCACATACGAACCTTGTATCTCGTTTTGGCAAAAAACTTTATTTCCCATGAGAATTTGAACGTTGCATATTTTTTGGGCAACATACTTTATCTCTCATGATGACAACGAACTTGATTTATGTAAACTTATTTACTCATTTGCAATATATTTCTATTTATGGAAACTTTATTTCCCATTAGAATATGAACGTTGCATCTTATTTGGGCAACATACTTTATCTCTCATGATGACAACGGACTTTGTTTATGTAAACTTATTTACTCATTTGCAATATATTTCTATTTATGGAAACTTTATTTCCCATGAGAATATGAACGTTGCATCCCATTTGGGCAACATACTTTATCTCTCATGATGACAATGAACTTTGTTTATACAAACCTATTTACTCATTTTAACAATATACCTAATTTATGGAAACTTCTATTAAAACTTTGATTACGATTCATGAAACCAATATTATTCTAAGCCTGTGAGTACTCACCAACTATTTTTATAGTTGACGCTCGTTTTACATGCTTTTTCAGGAATCATCAAGTAAGTGGCACTTAGGGACACATCACTTTTAGGAGCATTTACATGTGTTGTATTTCAGTTTACATTGTAATTTCTTTTAAAATTTTGTTCAAACCCATTGTAAATTTGTAATGATTTTTAAACTATGGTTGGTGTTGTCTTTTATATTGCCTCGCCTCGTGATTCCGCTTTAGCGGGGTGTGACATCCCACAACCTCCCGATTAAAATGCCCAAGCCTAATCAGTCCAAGGACTGGAATGCCAACGTGCAATCGGTCCAATTAGTCATTAGACTGGAATACCTAGAGTTTATTGGTCTACCGCCTCAACTCAACCGCTCTTACCGACCCTCCGTGGCTATGGCTTATAGGCGGCCCACACCAGGTATCTTGGCATACAACACAAAGCAGGACCTTCCTCAACCCACTACTACCATATGTCGACATATAAACAAACAAGGAACAAGTAGGCATAAAATACAGACAAATAACAATCATTCATCTCAACATCACCTACTAGTCCTCTCACAACACACAGTCTCGCTACTAGATAACCTCCATGAAATGTGTAAGAATAAGTACCAAGAGGTGAGATAGCCAACCGAACAAATGATCATACTCTAGAGCCATAACCAAATAAGGAACATGCAATAAAGTCTAGACCAAGAGTTCTCAGGCTATCCTACATTATTACAAACAATCTCTAGAGCGCTTCATTAGATGATAACTAACAAGTTCAAATAAACATATAACTCATCATATCACTACCACATAGCCACATCTAATATACTAGGATATCGATCTAAAAGATCACTACATGATAGGAACATCCTTTAAAACAGGATACAAATCTAACAGATAACTACGACACGGTAACATACTCAATACCAAGATACAGATCTAACAGATCACTACAACACAATAACATACTCGAAACAAGGATATAGATCTAATAAGTCACTACAACATAGCACCATACTAAATATCAATAATACAGGAATGCATAACCGTATATACTTAGAGGTGAGATAGCCACCCCGATAGGTGATCTTACTATAGAACCACAACCAAAAAAGGACACGTAAAAAAGTTTAGACCAAGAGTCCTCAGTCTATCCTACATGACTATATACAATCCCTAAGGCATCACTCTACCAATAGATAATCACTACTAGTGGGCTGACATTGGTGCCTTCGACCTACGATACAATGAGGCGAAACTCACAATAAATGAAGAAACTCGAGAACACTGTAATACACTCCTTGCTACACTACTTGCACCTGTGGATCCACTAACATTAGAACCATATAAAATCTTAATCAGCCAATAAAAACCCTCAAGTTTGACCTAAAGCCAAACTTGCTGAAAAGTCAACGGTTAATGGATTCAAGAAAAGTTAAAGTCAACATTCAAGGTCCAAAAGTGAAAATCCCTTCCCGGCAACTTCCAACAATGCACCAACACTGAAGGTAACACATGCAGAAGAAATAGTGGTTTGTATGTGTTTTCTTAACAATCTCCCAAACATACATATCGTCCAACTTTTTGGCCGAAGAGATCTCCTGGATGGCTAAAAAGTGGGCACTCTTGATCAAACGATCCTCGATGTTAGAATGGGATATCAAGATTCTCCCCTACTTAAATTATGCTAGAATCTGACAACTTCGCAATCTGTCGATACCCATACTAACCTAAACTCCACCACTTGATCCCAACCATTTATATCCAATACATAGGAGAATCTAATACCACACAACATTCACAAATACTAATAAACATACAATTTGATGACAATGATAATTAATCCATTCATAACAAGAAATCAAATTCAACTGATCTAATTAAGGGAACCCAGGAAAAGCACATTGGACCGTAGTCAAGAACATTCTGAAGTACCTTCGGAGGACTAAGGAATGGTTTCTAGTCCTCAGTGGGAGTGATGAATTAAAGGTGCGAGGGTACACTGACGCCAATTTTTAGACCGACAGGGATAACTACCGTTTGCAGTCGGGTTGGGTCTTTACCCTTAATGGAGGAGCAGTGACTTGGAAAAGTTCCAAGCAAAGCTGATTCAACGTATGAATCAGAGTACATTGTAGCGAGCAAAGCATCAAAGGAGGCAATATGGTTGAAGAACTTCATTTGGGACCTTAGAGTCGTGCCAACCATAAAGGAGCCCATGTAAAATATTAGTGATAATGAAGGAGCAGTTTCCTTGACCAAGGAACCGAGGGATCACGGAAGATTTCGACATATCGAAAGAAAATATCACTTTATTCGACATTGGGTGGAAGAAGGACTCCTCGTAGTAAATAGGGTATATTCAGAGGATAACCTAGTAGATTCGCTTACGAAAGGACTGATTAGGGTTAAGCACTTGCAACACGCTAGGAGCATCGGGCTGAAGGACGATATTAGTTTGGATTAGATAGTTCAGAAACGTGTAATAGATAAGTTGTAATTAACATTTGATGATTAAATAAAAGAGTATTATTTATTAGTAATGTTATTATCTTATTTTAATTGCTTACCTATTGTTTCACTTTGCATGTTTTGACTTCCTGAATAATAAGATTATTCGAACCGTCCACAATCGTTCATATGTTGGAAGTAGGTATGAATGAAGATTGCCATGAATTGGTGTGTAGATTGTCTAAAATGTATTAGACATAGAAAAAGTTTTCTACAACGTTCATGAGTGCTTATGAGTTTGATTTGAGCATTGGAATAAACCCACGCTTGCTAGAATCACTTCATGGAATTTATCTCGAGTGATCGCAAGACGATAATATCATATGATCTTAAAACCTAGATATATGGTTTATTGTTTGCTAATTAGTTGTGCATTAATATTATGTAAACGCACTGGATGTTACAAAACTTATTGTTGTGTATGATTTGATTAGTGGATGGTAAATGCATATAAGTCGAAGTTTATCTGTTCCTTTTATCCTAATAGGGTAAAGGCGATATCAGGGCGCCTCAATGATTTGGTTTGACTTATGTGTTGGGTCTGGTCAGGACTGAATTACTGTGTTCCTTTAAGTTCTATGTCAAACGAATCACAGATCGAGAAGCGAACTGCTGGACAATAAGTATGACTATGTTCCATGTAATTGTCCACATGATATCTAGAATGGAGGACTATATGATCCCTTATCTAAATGATAGATTACTGATAAGATCAGAGTTTGACAACATCTTTGAGAGCTACAATTGCTAATCAATTTGTGTTTACATTTGTAGTTACTAGACTTATCCAAGTGGGAGACTGTTGGATTAGTGTCTAAGCCCGTAACTGTATTTGGTAAGTACTTAACCTGGTTGTGCATGGTCCTTTTGGGTTACCTTCACCTAAGCAACATGATAGGATGATTTATTAAGAAAGAGGTTATTATGGTTTATTAATATGTTATATGTATAATATATTAATGCAGACATCCTATAATTAAATTAATATTAGACAAGAATTAATTAAGAAATTAATTATGTGGCTAAAAGACATTAATTTAATATCAGAGACTTAAACTGTCAAATGTGTGATAATTGAATATTGGGCTGAGGAGCCTCTTGGACTAGGCATGGACGAAATTAGGATGTGTCCATCCCTAATTTCGGCCCTAAGGCCCTATTCCAGAAGCTTCCTTGGATAACTTAAGGCCTAAGCTGTCCATTAGGGGTTTTGACTGAAACCCTAAGAGCTCCGGTATAAATAGGACCCTAGGCTATAGAAATCGGCTACCCTAACCCTAAGAGTGATAGAGCCGATTTCAAGAAGCCTCCAACCTCTCTCCAGGATCATCCTTTTGCTATTGGTGTTTGTAAGCCATTAGAGGAGTGACACTTGTGACTCTAAGCTTCAAAGACAAGGAGATTCAAGCAAGCAACAAGAGGTAATGATCTAGATCTCATGTGTTTCTTATAATTTCAGATTATTCTCATTCGATCTAGGGTTAGAAAGTCTTGGATAGATGCATGTACAATTAGAGAAACCTAGATCCAAACATTAGGGTTTGTATGAGCACATAAGATGTTCTTTTGGCTCAAACCCATCAGTTATGTTGTTGTGATCCATTAGATTCGTATGATTATTTGTATTTTCTGGTTTTCATGTTTATTTGTTGCATATGTCAACATGTTAGTTTGGGTTGAGGCGATCCTGCTTTGTGTTGTAGGGTAAGACACCCGGGGACGATCAGATAGGCTATAGGCCCTGCGTTGCGTACTCGCCTGTATGCTAGTTTAGAGGGTGCCTTCACAAACCACTTGCTCGAACTCTTGTACCTCCGGTAGACTGAACGTACCCGAGCCAAACCTAAACTTTTCCATTTATCTCTTATTTCCTTAAGACAAAGCCCCTTGCTTTAGATCCGAATATCAAGAGATGTCATAACGGATAAAAGCTTTGAAATTATCCATTTGCATGCATTCAAGTGGGTAAAAACTCAAACCCTTGGTCCAAAAGTCACCCAAAACACCCAAACTCTTACATGGATTAATTAAAGTGTCTAAGCTCTCATTTATATGAATCTAGAAGCTCAAAACTACATGAAACTACATTTCAAGGACATGGAGTAGCTCATACTCCATTAGACTAAACTATAGGACCAAAATGCATACAACCTCTAAACTAACAAGATCTAAGAAGATGACACATCAAGATCCAAGCTTTAAACCTCCCAATGAAGATTGAGGGCAAGATAATTCTAAATCCAAGATGTCTTGAGGTTCCAAGTTGATTTCACTTATTTGTTCTTCCTTCAAGATCACCAAAAGTACACATTTAAGCTCAAAATGCTCACACAATGGGTTAAGGTTAGCAATGAATGATTTGGAAGACGGAGGCTGATGAGGGAAGAGGTCTTAGAAAAATAATGATGCTTAAATAGGGCTTAAACCCTAAAAATCAAGGTTTGAACCTCAGCTACTAAGACCCGACGTAAGTTGGAGTACGCCCAATGTACTAGAAACACACATGATTTCTATTTAAGGAACCAAGAGACCAACTTTGCAAATATATTTCCTATTAAGGGCATAAATTGGACCGTTGACGATGCATTAAAACGACGCACAAGTATAACACTTGTTAACTTACCACATGAACCTACAACTAAAATCATAGATAGATCTTCGTAGGATTATATTTTTTTTGTTATTTGAAAACCAATTAAAAATATATATGTTGCCCATTTGACCGTTGAAATGTATACATGAGCTGACTTACGAACTTATTCGGTATCTTGGATCCTTATCACATAACACTTTCTTTCGATGTGAATCTATTATTAGATACTTTTATAGCTTTGATAAGAAATTTATCGACCTTCTTAATATGAACATCAATTGTCAAACTATTACTACTTTAGTGATCATTGTCATGGATGCATAATCCTAAACATATTAATGTTGTAAAAACAAAAACTTACATATGCGATATGCTGAAAGAATATTGAACATGTTATCACTTCTAATCATATTAATATATATTCTTGATATGATGTCACGTACTATATTATTTAACCTATTAACTTCATTATTTTTATGTCGATGATATATCGTGTCTAATTATGCATGATTTGGTTGCTTATAAGGAATCAAACAACATTTTTTTGTTTGTTTATCTTTCTAAACATATATATCTTATAGATGACTACATCGAAAACCATTTCCCTATCATTATCATTATGCCCTTGATAATGCCCCTTTAGTGTGTGTGTATATATATATATATATATATATATATATATATATATATATATATATATATATATATCAAGGTTCTAAATGGCGTGAGGCGTAGCGTGACGGCAAGGTCAAGCTTCAAGCTTAACGAGCGATGACGAGCCATGGTGTTTTTCAAGGCGTGATATAAGGCGGCGATTTTGTATTAATTTAAAATTATATTACCACATAAATATAAATTTATATTAAATATAACTATTTTTTATAAGTGTTAGATCAATAAATAGTAACAAAAATTTAACGAAACCCACTATACCTGTATCTCCGATTAGAAAAAAACATAGCAAAAAGTAAAAAATGTGTCTCAAACGAAAAAACACGCGCCATAACACGCCATAACGCACCATGGCGCGCCATATCACGCTTTACCACGTGTCACGCCTAACAGCAACGTTATGAGGCTTTTCGTAACGGCGGAGCCACCCCTCACGCCATGGCGCGCCTTCTAGAACACTGATATATATATATATATATATATATATATATATATATATATATATATATATATTATAATATTATATATATATATATATATATATATATATAATATATATATATATATATGTATAATATTATATATATATATATAATATTATATATATATTATATATATATATATATATAATATATTATATATATACATATTATATATATATATATATATATATATATATATATATATATATATATATATATATATATATATATATATATATACTCTCAAGTTAGTCATTTTTTCTTTACAACTTAAATGATAACAAAATAAAACCAAAGTAAAATATATCCATCATTTTGTTTAAAAGAAAGCATTCAAGACTTAAAAAAGGAAAAAAAAGAAAAAAAAAATGGTTGGAAAATATCTTGGATTTTTTTGCTATATAAGCTGGGAGTGTCGGAGAGGACTCCACATTCGTCAAATCCTAGGTTTTTAGGTCTTTCTTGTCTTCACAGATTGACGCGGCTCAATCTTCCTCGAAGCGCTTTTTATTTTTATTTATTTATTTATGTTATTTTTTATTAATCCATACTTGTTTTTCAAGACTCGTGCGCAATCTTCACCAAGCTCTGTTGTTCTCACATATAGATTTTGTTCTAGATTGATTTTGTTTTTAACAGATTGAAGCTCAATCTTACCTTTTTTTTTTTAAATAAATCAATCCTTGTTTTCACAGATTGACGCTCAATCTTCGTCAAGCTCTTATTTATTTATTTTTTATGAATCGGTGTCATCAAGCTCTAACTTTTTTTATGAATCAATTTTTGTTCTCATAGATTGATGCTCAATCTTCATCAAACTCTTTCTTTTTTATGAATCAATCCGTGTTCTAACAGATCGATGGCTCAATTTTCATCAATCTCTTTCTTTTTTATGAATTTGATTGATGATTCAATCATGGTTATAGTCAATCATGAAGATCTCACTAGATCGGAATGTTAATAGTTTGGGTTCACCGATACCAAAAAATAGAAAAAGAAAGAAAGATCTACGATCTATTCTGGTATGGAGAACACCGTAGACGAGGTTTAACAATGGAAGTCCAAAAGATGATTTCGCAAATGTCGAAAGATCCAAGGAATAAGAAAATATTTGTTTTAAAAGTGGAAAGTATAAGTGAAAAAGGCGATTCAAACAGGGAAACTTTTGGATCTGAAAATTTGATGAAGATTGAGTTGAAAAATCTTCAACCAATATCAGCGAACAAGGTAGATTGCTTCTTCAGTTCCTCGGAATCATTATTTCCCTCATGATTTTTATAGTAACCAAAACCAGTAGTTTTGTTTCTGTAAAGTAGGCTTTAAAAGAATAATCTTTCTATGAGATTACATGTCAATTGTCATCCCAGAAGTAAATGGTTTCAGGTCTTGCATTAATACATTCTAACCATGTAGGTCTTAGGAAAACTCAATCTATGCAAAATTTGATAGTGTATGTACTATGTAGGACATATATATTGGTGTTCTTATGGAAACTGGTTCCCTAAAAGTACTATGTTATGCTCTTTAATGTAATAGACTAATAGTTAATGAATACATTAGGTGCATGTTAGTTGAACTATATAACTTACATGCCTGTTGCTTATTATATGAGCACACCGACTCTAGACTGTAGTATTTATGAATCAAGTGTAAGAACTTTAAATGCTCGCTATTTCTTGTCAAATTTCTAATATGAGCTCTTTCATTATAAGTCTTTGATGTTTGATCTTTCACTTCTTAAATTAGCGTATAACCTGTATATACTAATGTAATCATCTTGAGTTGACCGTTGTCGTAAATTTTGCAGGTTGTTCTGTTGGTTGAGGGTTTTATGATACAATGAAAGTGAGGACCTTGTGAATGCAAAGTGAGAAAGGATTGTTGGCTTTGCAATTGTGTCAATGAGGTATTATTTCTTATGTCTTTTAGTATTATTTGGGTTCTTTGAGAAAATTCGTAATGATGACTAGTCATGATGTGTGACATACACACACTCACATAAACATGACTGGTTGCTACGATTAGGGTATTAATTTCAACATTTTTTATATCTTCACTTTTGTCGCTTTTGATCATAATGGAAATTGGAAGGTCTGATTTCTAATATTCTTTCCATTAGTTTCTAGATGAACTCTCATTAATAATCTTTATTATTAAGTTTTTTTATGTTAATTGTAATAGCATGTTTCTCATGTCGTACCCTCTTTTGCAATAAAATATGCTATAAATTTAGGGGGTTGTTTGGCATTTTGCTATATATTTTTAGTAGAAGTTTTGTGCATTAAATGTAGATTAATTTCAATTTGGAACATTGTTTATTTCAAAAAGTTCTCCCACTAAAACAAAAACACGTTTTTTTATGCATTAAATTTCTAAGTTGTGTAAGTTAACAAGCTAGGTTGTTAAGTTAGACAACCCATGGATATAATAAAAAATCAATAAACTATAATTAAAACGTTGAAGGTAAAAAAAAATCATTGTAATTTACGGGAGGTTTGGACAACATGAACTTTGTGGAGTTTGTAAGAAAGGTGGGGACTTAGTGCTCTGTGATGGATGCTCTAGGTTATTCCACAAAGGTAAAAAGGTTAATATTTTTTTATTATAGGTTTATAATGATTAATAAATCTGATTTTTATTCTATTTGGTGGCATACAATGTGTATATGACACAAGTGCCCCTCAAGAAAAGTGCAAATATTGCAAAAACTCTATGAAATGTGTGATTCAACATCCAGGATTTGATACGATCGAGCAGATTGCAAAACATGGTATTTTGAATGTTTATAATCCTGAAAAATGTGATCTTGTTGCATGTTCTACTTGCAGGTAACCCTAATTTTATAAAATTTACAACAATTTTATTGCATAATTTCAAATCATGCAACCATGTTTGAATAACTTTCGTGTATACAGAGTCTATGATTTCAACACAGTCGACTTCAATGATAAGACTGTTCTTGTTTGTGATCAGGTAATTGTAATTGGACTAATTACATTTTTGGTCCTTGATTTTATCTGGTTTTTTTTGGTTTTGGTCCCTAAAGGTGTAAGGTTGCAGTTTTGGTTCTTATATCACTATTTTATGTGATTTTGGTCTCTGGCTTGTCTTAGTTAACAGCCTAGCTATTAATCTTTTTTGAAATAATCATTGTGCTTTGGACTAAAATTTTCTCTTATTTTCTAAAACACCTTGCTTTTTGTATAGATATAATGTTGGCAACTATATGAAGCTTTTAACAAAATAAACATATGTACATTTAAAATTTTATAAACATTGACTAAGAATAAAAAGAAAATCACAACTTTGGTCCTTGTGGTATATAACTTGTTTTAGGTTTTGGTCCAAGGTTAAAACTGTCATTTTAAAATATTCATTTATGTTGTGTTTTCATTTTTGTTAGTTAGATTAATCCCCTAATCCATTTTCCATACCTTGCAATGTGAGAGGGAATATCATATTGGCTGTTTGAGGGAACATAAGAAGATTGATCTGAAGGTGTTTGAATTTGAATTTAGTTATTTACTAAAGTTTCCTACTTTTTTCACTTGATTATATATGATTGGTTGTTGATGTGTTACATGAGTTGCAACTGCAGTGTGGACTGGAATACTTCATTTGGTTCTAGAGAGATTGGTGGCATGTGGCCCTGTGAAGGTCACTGATTCTCTTACGGGTTTAATCAAGAATTCCGAGATGAAGTGGATTGTTTTGCATGGGAAGATGTTTCTGATGAGTACAAAGTGTTGCTTTCACAAGCTGTTGACATCATTCATGTGAGTATAAATTATAAACTAGAAACTATTGCTTTTATTATACTTCATTTGCTTCTAGAGAGATTGGTGGCATGTGGCCCCGTGAAGATCACTGATTCTCTTACGGGTTTAATCAAGAATTCCGAGATGAAGTGGATTGTTTTGCATGGGAAGATGTTTCTGATGAGTACAAAGTGCTGGTTTCACAAGTTGTTGACATCTTTCATGTGAGTATAAACTATAAACTAGAAACTATTGCTTTTATTATTATTATTATTATTATTATTATTATTATTATTATTATTACTATTACTATTACTATTACTATTACTATTACTCTCACTTCCACTCCCGCTCCCGCTCCCACTCCTACTCCCACTCCCACTCCCACTCCCACTCCCACTCCTACCTCTCTTACTCTTACTCTCTTACCCTTACTCTCTTACTAATACTCTTACCGAAATTATACACTTTGACAATGTTTTTGCTCAATAATGACATTATACTCTTATAACATACTCATAACATGAGAACAAACATGATAATAGGTTCACAAAAATGTTGGTTGTAGCTTATGAAATTTTTCTAGTAGTAAAATCCCAAGGGTAGACTACTAATTAGTAGGATTCAATATGGGAATTAAATTAATATGATTCAATATAGGTTCAATTCAACACAAACTTGTAGTTCATTTTCGGTTTGACAGTTTTGTTTAAACCTTAGTATATTCAACCGATTACATATCAATAGAATTAAAATACACACATCTATATAAAATTTTTTCATAAAATTAGACATAATAAAATTTGTATCTTAAGCATTCTTTATTCAAGATGAATTATATCTATCCATTCTCTTCATCAAATAGTACTAAAAGAGAACAAATGCCCATGAATATTTCTTGCAATAAAACCTCTTATTTCATTTTATGGTAAAGTATTCTCAACAGACATAGACTCACATTCATATCATTATGTGCCTTAATGATTATTTAGGTTAGCTATTAATCTATATATAATGAATTGTCTGTATATTCCATTGGGTTATAAAGAACTAGAATCGTCTCTTTGTGCTCTTCTTGATTTTTAACTGCATTACAAGATCTTCTCTTACGGTTTCAACTTCAACATACATATATGAGGTCATGTCAAGGTAATGGTCACACAGGTCTTTTAGCTGTGTCGCTAATGATGATTTTGTCCTTTAAAAACTCTCTTGCATTACCAAGTCACCTTCAACCATAGATTTCTCTAGGATTTGATGAAAGACTATTATGCCACTCTGACTTTATCCCAAAAAATATATGCAAACTAGTTAAAAGCTACAACCATGAAAACTAGTTATACATAAGTGTAATCCTTATAGCTTTCACCAACTTATAATATTTGTAAAAACCAGTTGACTTTTAACTACTAAAAGTCAAAGGTTAACTAGTTTTTTCATCAAACTAACTTCTTAAGCTCTATACTCAATATTTACATCAAGAGTCTCATAAAGGAATGCTTCATGCATCTGTATTTTTTCTGCATTATCAATGTCTTCTTGCAAATGAGTCTCATGAACATCCTGAAAAACAGATGATATAAAAGATAAAAACAATAAAGATTCATGGTAAAAATACAAGAACATTTGGTCGGTGAGTAAATCAAAATCAATATATGGTTTACTTATTTACCATTTTACTCCCTGATTTTTTGACATAAGTCTTAGATCTTCTAAAGCATGAACTTTCTTCAAGCATTTGTTTTTTTTTTCTCCTTCAATTTGTTAAACTTTTGAACTGATATTGGAAATTTGCACTCTTGATTTTTCTAAGCTCGTTTTTTTATCTCATAATCAAATGAACGTGATGCTCCTTTATTTGTCTTGTTTGACTAAAACTTGTGTTTAGGTTTTTTATGTTCTACCATTTCTAAATGTCAATTAACATTGTTTTGTAAATCATTTACAAATTATGTTGGTGTTCTTAGGGAGGGGTGGGCAAATCATGTATCTCGGGATAACATGTGTAACCCCTCAATTTCGTCCAATAGTTGTGTAAAAATTTGTAGATCCTTCACAAATCTGTTAGAAATCTGTCACAAGGTCTGATAAATGTAAATTCAATTTACATTTGTTTAGTGATGGATTTTGTAGTGGAAACTACAATAGAAAACGAGGTTTTTTTTTCCATAGTAAAGCAACTTTTAAAAAATCCATACAACCCTTGTTTTTATCTTTCTCGTGTTTTAATGGTTATTATGTTCTTTTTCTATATCAGTTCCGAAATATCAAAACAACTTTGAAAAATGATCTAAAAGAATCTAGGGTTATGCCGAAAGGGTTTATTAACGTTTTTTTTCCTTTTATCAAAGTCTTTCACAAAGACCTGCCATAGTAAGTTAAGAAAGGGAGACAATTACACTTGTAGAGTGCATTAAATAAAGAGTTGTATGTTGCGTTCGGGAAGAATGAATTGAATAGCTTCCGAAAAGATAACTATTAATTCAAGTCCCATATGATCCAGTTGTGTCAAGGAAAAGAGTAAAACAAGCATCTAACTCCTTCATGCTTGTTGCACTTGGCTCGGGGGGTATAACTCAATGGGACTAAAGGAATAATATAAAAAAAAAAAAATAAGAGGCAAATATATTAATATTAAATAAAAATAAATACAGTAAATGAAAATGAAATAGAAGAACTTAGATTCCAAATGAAAAAAAAATCAAACTTGAAAACGATCGTTATGATTCTCAAAGGATGAGAGCCAAGGAGAAAGATCTTTGGTTAAATTAAACACTTGTTCAATAATACAATAGAGTGTCTTTTTTTCTTCATAAAGTGAAATAATGATATTTTTATATATTTTTTTGAAAATGATTAATATTTCTTTCCAATTTAAGACATAAGAAACAAAGTTTGAGTCTAAATTTCAACACACATTCATAAGTCATATAAGTCATAACAAAACCAAACGTGTTTCAAAATTCTACATACCACAAACCATTTATAAACATATAACATAAAAAGTAAAAACATCCATCTTACCCAATAGATGTTTGTAGTTTTAACCATTAATAGAACACAAATCCACTAAAAGGGTATTATTATTCACTCCTTCATTCATTTCTTAATTTACTTCTGCATAGTAAAGACTAAAACAGAAATCATCTTGAAAAATGACTCCACCTTGAGGCCCCAACACCTCCTTTTCTAACAAACATGATCCTTGAAATGCTGCAATTGATGTCAATATTTGTATGTATTCACTCTGTCGTACACACACACACACACACACACATATATATATATATATATATATATATAATATGTTATATGTAGTAATAAAGATGATTGAAACACTATAATAAGAATTAAGAAACCATTTAATAATAGTAATAATCCATGAGCTAAGGTTACTTTTTCAAAACCAAATTTCTGAATCTACATGGATTCAACATCCTCAGCAGCTGGAACCACCATCTTCTTAACCTTCAGATACGCAAGTAGTTTCTCAAAGCACTTGAAGAAAGTTGGAAGTAGCCATGAATTCAATCAATGTATTCGTATAATTTTTTTTAAATATAAAAATCGTTGATGTTAAAAATGTGTAAATAAAATGGAATAACAATATGATGAATATATATACCTTTCCTTGGTTGGTTTCATTAGTAGCAACTATTGGAAGTTTTGCAACACATTCCCCAAATACGTGAAACAATCGAGCTTGAACTACCTTTGACGTGTGCAATTTGCAACATAATTTTATAAATTGTGCAAGTCCAAGGTAGTTACAAACGGAATGTTTCGTATATTTGGGGTTGATGTTGCAAAGCTTCCAACAATTGCTACTAGTGAGACTAAGAAAGGAAAGGTATATATTCATCATATTATTATTCCATTTGATTTACACATTTTTTACATCAATGATTTTTATATTTAAAAAAATTGTATGAATACATTGATTGAGTTCAGAGCTACTTCGAACTCTCTTCAAATGCATTGAGAAAACTACTTGCGTAACTGAAGGTTAAGAAGATGGTAGTTCCAACTGCTGAGGATGTTGAACCCATGTAGATTCAGAAATTTGGTTTTAAAAAAGTAACCCCAACTCATGTACTAATACTATTATTAAATGGTTTCTTAATTCTTATTATAATGTTCCAATCATCTTCATTATTACATATAACTTATATATTATATATATATATATATATATATATATATATATATATATATATATATATACAACATAGTGAATACATACAAACATTGACATCAAAATCAACAATTCAAGGAACATGTTTGTTAGAAAAAGAGGTGTTAGGTCCTCAAGGTGGAGTCGCTTTTCAAGATGGTTTCTGTAACGACCTAAAAATTAAGACCAAAAATTTCTTTTAATAAATCATTACTTAAAGTGAAGTCATCATTCCAAAACATAATATGAGTATAAGTTTTCAAAACACATATTCATTATCGGAGTAATCATTCCCAGGCTGTCTAATCTTTGGTGTGTGCCATGCGATCACCCCGAGCTCTTCCCTCCGCTACCGGAAGTACCTGAAACCAAAACTGAAAACCGTAAGCACGAAGCTTAGTGAGTTCCCCACCCTACCACATACCATGCATAACCACATATTGCATATACTAGGCCACGCCCGCTACCTTGGGCCTCGCCCGCTACAACGGCCCCGCCGCTCCAGGCCCCGCCTGGCTTCGAGCCCCGCTCGGGTACAGATCTGTTTTACTTAGGCCTCGCCTGTCACAGGGCCTCGCCCACCAACAATTGATAACACATCAACATTTCACAACACATAACTAAACGCATGCAACTGGTTCTGTCCTAATGCCTCGCCTATCCTGGGCCTCGCCCATGTCCTGCTACTGATGAGTCATGGAACCCGGTCCACGCTCCTAATGGTAGTGAGGTATGGGCCTAGCCCACTCTCACTCTTGTCCTAGTTTGGGCCTCGCCCCTGTTCTGCTACTAATGAGATATGGAACCCCATCCACACTCTGCTATTGGTGAGATACGGGACCTCGGCCACACTCACCTCCCTACTAGGCACATACTTGTATCACACAGACAACAAGTATAATCTATATAAACGAATCCTTGGGCACCCGCCCGCTATTACTGGACCTCGTCCTGAATATCATACTAGCATACCGTGCCTAGGGCTAACCCCTGGGTCTTCTACTCATAACTACACGGACCGACATTGTGGCCTTAGACCCATTCACACAAATGGGAAACTCACCTGCACTGGCTGAACTTGATGATGATCTCACTAGCTGCTGTCCGACAACTCACGGAACTCCTGCTCCCCTTGCTCCCCGAACTACCAATATCAATGCAACACTGAGTCTAACTGACCCCCGAAAGACAACCAAGTCAACCCTGGTCCAAGGTCAAAGTCCCATTTGCGACTCCACTCGCCGAGTCTACCGATTTCTGAGTCCTGACCTGTCCAACTCACTGAGTCTCCACCCGACTCACTAATTTGAGTCTCAACTCGAAGGGTTTGGGGTTTCACGACCTGACTCGCCGAGTCCAAGAACAGACTCGCCGAGTACAAGGCAATCTTTATACGACTCAACGAGTTGTTCATCCCACTCGTCGAGTTTCTCCACAACTTCATGCTACTCGCCGAGTCCATTCAAAGGACTCGCCGAGTCCCTTTAGATCTCCTTACATGCAGAGGGCATTTGAGTCATGCATGAACTCCAAACTGTAGATCCACCCTTCCCAAGCCTTTTCCCCACATAAAGTTGCAAACTTTACGTGTAGAGAAGGAGATCTAGGCAAAATATGCTATAAACTAGGGCTTAAGGCAAAAAGGCTCCATGATCCACTCAAGGGCTGATACTTTACGGAATTCAAGACCAAAATAAGCATGGATCTGAGGTAGCAACCTTATATCTGAACCTCTACCTCAAAGGTTACTCGTAAGCCAAGAATGCCCAAAACACACACAAAGATCTAGGTGCAAATGAGCGGAGAGAGCAACTTGTTACCTCCAAGATGAACACCACTGAAGTTGATCTCGGATCTACACCTCCTCCTTGAAGCAACCTACTTGATCTTCAAGTTCCTTTCCCCAAAGTTCCTTCCTCCAAGCTTTAACTCTCAAATAATGGAAGCTCTCACGAAATCAAGGGTGCACTGGCTCTCTAGGGTGATATGGGGGCTAAGGGAGGGACATAACACCCTTTAAATAGGATACAACTCCTGGAATTAGGGTTTTCCTCGTTCAAAGCAAACTCGCCGAGTCACCTTGGCCGACTCGCCGAGTCGGTCGCTTACTCCTCGACCCGGATCCCGCTCGGACTCACCGAGTCCCTCCTTGGACTCGCCGAGTCTACCCTTAAAATTAGGGCTTTCTTTCCTTTCTTGGCCTTTAAAACTTTGGGTGTTACAACTCTCCCCACTTAAATTAAACTTCGTCCTCGAAGTTTACTATACTCTACTGCCTGCGATCTGCCTCCAATACCCCACCATTCATTCTAACACTAGTTGCCTAACTTTGCTGGCCTTCCATTCAGTCATTCATACTAACGTCAATCCTTACCGATAATAATCTCGGGTGCATCCTGATCCTGAACATCCTAGAAACACAACTTACTCAACCGACAATCTTTCTGGTATTCTCCGAGTATTGCAACATAGGGGTTCACCCCTTCTTTCCTTGCATGATTTCCTTGCCTTCCCGAGGCAACGCTCCATGACCATTTATCTCCTCTGCCACTGAGAAGACCTTGTCTTTACCCAATCTATTACTCCCACTACTCTGTACGGGTCATCATTGCCAGTATCCACTTGGCATTCTTTCTACTATCATTCGGTGTCGAGCACCCCACGATCAACTAACTGAATTCCACCATACTCTGCATCCCCGCACTGCTACTGACTAGAAATCCTGCTATTCCTTATCTGGCTTCCGAATAAACTAAGACCATCCTGGTCCCTACCAACCTATCAATATCTGGATTACTGACTCTCACCGATTACTGACCTAGCACAACCACTAGTCACTCCCAGCGGCATTCGAAGATACTTTCGCCACCTATACTGTTAAATCTATTCTACCATGCTGGCAACACCATATTCTGGGATCCTCGAGCCCCTATCCAGACACTAAGATCCTTACCAGGTCCCACCTGCACTGCTAAAACTCACGGGCCTCACCCACGGGTCCCACCCAACCATACTACTAAGCAACCCTGCTCTCAGGTCTCACCTATATTGCTATTCTCATATGGGCCTCGCCCATGGGTCTCACCCGACTACATCCTAGAGCGGCCTCTCCTAAGGTATCATCCCTCAAGGGCTATACAGGCAACTCCTTACCATTCTCATCCATTCCCATTCCCGATCCCTATCTGAATGCTAGGAAATAAGGGCCTCGCCCCGACGCTACCAACGAAGCTACTACGAAATGCTATGGCTGCCCCGTAGTCTTACATCACTTTCCACCACTGACTGCTGCTGAAGAAAAACGAGGCTCTCCCGCCACTCTTCCACGCTCTACATGCTGCTTCTGCCACTAACTGCTAACACGAAAATATCTCTCGCTATTTGACCTCAAGATCTCCATTCCGACTCACACGAGTCCTACAAGCGACCCTTCAACCTGAATCCGAACCACATACTCACCATTACCTTTTACATGCACAGACTGATGGGAAGTTTCTCAAACTCCCAACCCTAAAATACTCAATCCGTCAAACGCTGAACTACCTCCTTTCCTTCTCAGAAATCATATACTCGATCTGGATTTGCATGCCCTTACCCTTACACACTCGGAGGATTCTCCCCCACTTCGATCCTGCTTACACCTCGATGCTCAATGAAGAGAAATCCCAATCCTTGCTACCATAATCAATCCGCTGAGGAATCCCAAGCTTACCATAGCTAAGGGTCTAACCTGACCATTCTAAAACTTATACGGCTCCGAACTAGCGAGACATATCGAGTCTCTCCAAGGCATGCTACAGATACTGCACCCTAAGTAACCTTCTTCGATACAACCCATCCCTTACTTACTAACCAATATCCAAGGTATGCAAAATGCATAAAACTCGATCACAATGAACCCACTCGAAAATAAAATGCTCAACCGATAATGATGCAAAACCATAACAATATAATCATGCACAAAATAAAAGAACTGAAAACGGAAGTCGCATACCTGCAACGTCCTGCGTTGCTCGCGTCTCCAAAGTAGCCATCTGAAAACCCCTGCCTCCTACCGCAGGCACCTCCGCACGGCCCTGACGACCGTCTGTGATTATCAAAGTTGCAGGGGCAGGTGCCATCACCCATCCTGCTGAAAGCAAACTGGGGCACTGGGCCTTCTTGTAGCCCCACTGATTGTAGTGAAAACATATCAAGTCTAATCCCTGGGAGATGGTAACAGTACAATCTCTGCTAAAATGACCAGTCCGGCCGCACCTGAAACAACCAGACTCACCACCACTACCACTCCTGCACGCGCCCCCGTGCATCCTGCCACACTTTCCGCATTGACTGCGATCATGATGATCCCTCGATCTCGACTCCGATCCCTTGGGCCTTTTTCCCGAACTTGCGGCTACCTGAACCTCATCCGGCTTCCACTTCCGGATCTGCTCCAAGTCAATCTCCCTCTCCCTGGCCCGAGAAATCAAATCTTCCAGCATCTTACAACCGGACCTGCTCACGAACTCCCTGATGTCATCCCTCAACATCTCATGATATCGTGCCTTCTTCATCTCCTCATTCGCGAAATACTGCAGAACAAGAAGGGCTCTCTCCCTGAACTTGGCGGTGATCTCCGCCACAGTCTCAGTAGGCTGCGTCAAATCCTGAAACTCCCGGGCCAACTGCTGCACCTCAATAATCGGTGAAAACTCCGCTCTGAACCTAGCTGAGAAATCACTCCAAGTCATCGCATCCAACGCGACATCATCACCCAAAGCATGACCAATCTCCTCCCACCAATCCCTCGCTCTGTCCTTCAGAAGACAGGAAGCGAGTCTGACCTTGTCCTCCTCAGGACAGCGGCTCGTACGGAATGCGTTGGCAACATCAGCCAACCATCTGCTGCTAGCGATGGGGTCCCTAGCCCCATGATAATCTGGTGCCCCGCAAGCCCTGAACTCCCGAAATGTCAAGGTACGCGCTCCCAACAAAGCCATCATCTCAGTACGGAAGGCTCCCAGCCTCTCATCCAAAATCTCCAATATACCCTCCTTGACCGTGCCAAAGATCATAGGAGTCTGAGCTAGAATACTGCGCGTAACCTCGACTGATATCAACTCTCTCATCCGCTCCTCAAGCTGCTCGGCCGCTAAACCTGAGCCCAATCCCTCTCCGGCGCCTGATCCGCCCGCTGGTCCCTCTTGCAATGTCACCATATTGAAACATATAACATAACCATTATCAGAATACTCCTCACTGCTGCGAGACCAAACATACCCACTACCAGGTTCCTGGTCTTGTCTCGGCCTTTCCCGAATCGAGTACGAATCCTCTGCTTTCAGTAGTACGGGCCCATACTACCTTCCACATCTATCTGTACTTTCCTCAGGAACTGCTTTGACTCCACCAGGTCCCTTTTCTACTTCTAGTGCTCCCAGCACTACCTCATCCTAGGCTTACCCTAGGGAAACCTCTAACTCAACTCAAACCATTCCTCAGCTGCTGAAGGCCTCTTTGCAATGCCAATTAGCCATCACCTGGATACCATTACATTTGACGAGGCTCAGATAATCCTTCAAGTAAAAGACTCGTTCCTACAACGGTTGGACTCAAACAAGAGCTACGCAATAGGACCAAATCCAACACTCTGAGATTATTCAACACTGATCACATGTGACGTGACGTATCCACCTAATGGCTAACTCCCATCCATTAGAATCCCACAATGCACAAAGCAAGCAGCATTCAGACAAGGGAAAATCTAACCATAACATACTTAAGCAATCATATCCACATAGCAAGAATCTGAACTAGCATGCAACATAACTCATAAACTCAGGCATAACCTAATCAGGCTATCCTACTACTGACTATTCAGCACTATCATGTAGATCAAAAGCACATATCTAGCATGCTGTTCTATTAATTGATAATCAAAACATAGACTTGTATGGGTATTTTGGGGTACTTACTTGAGCTCGGTTGATTGCATGCACCACACCTCTTTTCTCTTTTCAAAGTTTTTATCTTTCTGAATTCTTTTTGCTTTTCTAAAACTATTTTCTTTCTCAAAACTCCCTTTTTACAAAAATGTCTTTTCATTCTGAAAACTTCTTTACCAACTCCTCAGTTTGAGTTCAGACACCCCCGAGGGCATGTCCGAATCCCTCAAACCAAGGCTCTAATACCAACTTGTAACGACCTAAAAATTAAGACCAAAAATTTCTTTTAATAAATCATAACTTAAAGTAAAGTCATCATTCCAAAACATAATATGAGTATAAGTTTTCAAAACACATATTCATTATCGGAGTAATCATTCCCAGGCTGTCTAATCTTTGGTGTGTGCCATGCGATCACCCCGAGCTCTTCCCTCCGCTACCGGAAGTAGCTGAAACCAAAACTAAAAACCGTAAGCACGAAGCTTAGTGAGTTCCCCACCCTACCACATACCATGCATAACCACATATTGCATATACTGGGCCTCGCCCGCTACAACGGCCTCGCCGCTCCAGGCCCCGCCTGGCTTCGAGCCCCACTCGGGTACAGATCTGTTTTACATAGGCCTCGCCTGTCACAGGGCCTCGCCCACCAACAATTAATAACACATCAACATTTCACAACACATAACTAAACGCATGCAGCTGGTTCTGTCCTAAGGCCTTGCCTATCCTGGGCCTCGCCCATGTCCTGCTACTGATGAGTCATGGAACCCCGTCCACGCTCCTAATGGTAGTGAGGTACGGGCCTAGCCCACTCTCACTCCTGTTCTAGTTTGCGCCTCGCCCGTGTTCTGCTACTAATGAGATATGGAACCCCATCCACACTCTCCTATTGGTGAGATACGGGACCTCACCCACACTCACCTCCCTACCAGGCACATACATGTATCACACAGACAACAAGTATAATCTATATAAACGAATCCTTGGGCACCCGTCCACTATTACTGGACCTCGTCCTGAATATCATACTAGCAAACCATGCCCAGGGCTAACCTCCGAGTCTTCTACTCATAACTACATGGGCCGGCATTGTGGCCTTAGACCCATTCACACAAAAGGGAAACTCACCTGCACTGGTTGAACTTGCTGATGATCTCACTAGTTGCTGTCCGACAACTCACGGAACTTCTGCTCCCCTTGCTCCCCGAACTACCAATATCAATGCAACACTGAGTCTAACTGACCCCCGAAAGACAACCAAGTCAACCCTGGTCCAAGGTCAAAGTCCTGGTCAAAGTCAACTTTCCAGGTTAACCCTACTCGTCGAGTCACCCTACTGACTCGCCGAGTTCAAAATGATCGGATTCCTTCCATTCGCGACTCGACTCGCCGAGTCTACCGATTTCTGAGTCCTGACCTGTCCAACTCACTGAGTCTCCACCTGACTCACTAATTTGAGTCTCAACTCGAAGGGTTTGGGGTTTCACGACCTGACTCGCCAAGTCCAAGAACAGACTCGCCGAGTACAAGGCAATCTTCATACGACTCAACGAGTTGTTCATCCCACTCATCGAGTTTCTCCACAACTTCATGCTACTCGCCGAGTCCACTCAAAGGACTCATCGAGTCCCTTCAGATCTCCTTTCATGCAGAGGGCATTTGAGTCATGCATGAACTCCAAACTGTAGATCCACCCTTCCCAAGCCTTTTCCCCACGTAAAGTTGCAAACTTTACGTGTAGAGAAGGAGATCTAGGCAAAATATGCTATAAACTAGGGCTTAAGGCAAAAAGGCTCCATGATCCACTCAAGGGCTGATACTTTACGGAATTCAAGACCAAAATAAGCATGGATCTGAGGTAGCAACCTTATATCTGAACCTCTACCTCAAAGGTTACTCGTAAGCCAAGAATGCCCAAAACACACACAAAGATCTAGGTGCAAATGAGCGGAGAGAGCAACTTGTTACCTCCAAGATGAACACCACTGAAGTAGATCTCGGATCTACACCTCCTCCTTGAAGCAACCTACTTGATCTTCAAGTTCCTTTCCCCAAAGTTCCTTCCTCCAAGCTTTAACTCTCAAATGATGGAAGCTCTCACGAAATCAAGGGTACACTGGCTCTCTAGGGTGATATGGGGGCTGAGGGAGGGACATAACACCCTTTAAATAGGATACAACTCCTGGAATTAGGGTTTTCCTTATTCAGACCAGACTCGCCGAGTCACCTTGGCTGACTCGCCGAGTCGGTCGCTTACTCCTCGACCCGGATCCCGCTCAGACTCGCCGAGTCCCTCCTTGGACTCCCCGAGGCTACCCTTAAAATTAGGGCTTTCTTTCCTTTCTTGGCCTTTAAAACTTTGGGTGTTACAGTTTCCGTTTCAGTCTTTCCTATGCAGAAGTAAATTAAAAAAATGAATGAACGAGTGAATAATAATACCCTTTTGGTGAATTTGTGTTCTAATGGTTAAAACTACAAACATCCATCTTGGGTAAGATGGATGTTTATACTTTTTATGTTATATGCTTATAAATGGTTTGTTGTATGTAGATTTTTTAAACAAGTTTGGTTTTGTTATGACTTATATGACTTATGAATGTGTGTTGACATTTAGACCCATGCTTTGTTTCTTATGTCTTAATTTAGACTGAAATATTAATCATTTTCGAAAACATATATAAAAAATATCTTTTATTTCGGTTTCAGGAAAAAAAGACACTCTTTTATATTATGGAACAAGTCTTTAAATTTAACGAGAGATCTTTCTCTTTGGCTCTCATCCTTTGAGAATCATAAAGATCGTTTTCAAGTTTGAATTTGTTCATTTGGAATATAAATTCTTCTACTTCATTTTTATTTACTATATTGATTTTTATTTAATATTAATATTTTTGCCTCTTATTTTTTTATATTATTCCTTAAGTCTCAATGAAGTATATCCCTAGCCAAGTGCAAAATGCATGAAGGAGTTAGATGTTTCTTTTACTCTCTTCCTTGACACAATTAGATCATCTGGGACATGATTTAATAGATTTATTTTCGGGATCTATTAAATTCATTCTTCCTGAACGCAACATACAACTATTCATTGTAATGCACTTTGCAAGTGTGATTATATCCCGTTCTTAACATAGTATCGCAGGTCTATGTGAAATAACTCTGATAAAAAAAAAAAACATAATAAAACCTCTTGGCATAACCCTAGACATTTTTAGATTATTTCCGAAGCTATTTTGGTATTTTGGAATTGATATAGAAAAGAACATATTAACCGTTACAACACAAGAAAGAAAAAAATAGGGTTGCACGAAATTTTTAAAAGTTGCACTACTAGGGAAAAAAACTCATTTTCTACTATAGTTTCCACCACAAAGTTCGTCACTAAACAAATGTAAATTGATTTTCACTTATCGGACTTTGTGACAAATTTCCAATAAATTTGTGAAAGATCTACAAATTTTTACACTTCTATTGGACGAAATCGAGGGGTAACACGTGCCATCCCAAGACACATGATATGCCCTCCCCTACCCTATGAGCATCAACATAATTTGTAAATGATTTACAACAAAATTATCAATTGGCATTTAGAAATTGTAGAACATAAGGACCTAAACACAAGTTTTAGTCAAAGAAGAAAAATAATGGAGGACCACGTTCATTAGATTATGAGATGATAACGAGCTTAGAAAAATCAAGAGTGCAAATTTCCAATATTAGTTGAAAGTTCAACAAAATGAAGGAGAAAAGAACGAACGCGAGAAGAAAATTCATGCTTTAGAAGAAGATTTAAGACTTCTGTCAACAAAATCAAGGAGTTAAATGGTAAATAATTAAACAAAAAAATTGATTTTGATTTACTCACCAACCAAGTGTTCTTGTATTTTTACCGTGAATCTTTATTGTTGTTATCTTTTATAGCGTCTGATTTTCAAGGTGTTCATGAGACTCATTCTCAAGAAGACATTGAAAATGCAGAAAAAATACAGATGCATAAAGCATAGATTGATGAGACTCTTGATAAACATATTAAGTATAGAGCTTAACAACTTAGTATGATGACAAAACTAGTCAACCTTTGACTTTTAGTAGTCAAAGGTTAATTGGTTTTCTTAATTATAGTAAGTTGATGAAAACTATCAAGATTACACTTATGCACAACTAGTTTTCATGGTTGTAGCTTTTAATTAGTTTGCATATATTTTTGGGATAAAGTTTGAGGGATGTAATAGTCTTTCATCAAATTCTGGAAACTCTAAGGTTGAAGGTGACTTGTCAACGAAAGAGAGATTTGAAAGTACAGAATCGTCATTAGAGACAGAGCTAAAAGACCTTCATGACCATTACCATGAGATGAGCCTCATATATGCTGAAGTTGAATCCAAAAGAGAAGATCTTGTAATGTAGTTAAAAAAAAAAAAGCACAAGGAGACGATTCCGGTTCCTTGAAAACCAATGGAATATACAGACCATTCATTATATTTAAAATTAATAGCTAACCTAAATAATCATTAAGGCACATCATAACTTAAATGTGAGTCTATATCTGTTGGGAATACTTTACTACAAAAATGAAATAAGACGTTTTATTTCAAGAAACATTCATGAGCATTTGTTCTTTGTTGGTGCTATTTGATGAAGAGAACCTATAGATTTAATTCATCTTTGAATAGATGATGCTTAAGATACAAATTTTACTCTTCCTAAATTTATGAAAATTTTTATATAGATGTGTGTATTTTAATTCTAGTGATATCTCATCTGTTGAATATACTGAGGTTTAAACAAAACCGTCGACCCAAAAATGAACTATAAATTGTGTTGAATCATAATAATTAGTAGTCTACCCTTGGGATTTTACTATTAGAAAAATCTCAAAAGCTATAACCAGCATTCTTATGAACCTATTATCATGTTTATTTGCATGTTATGAGTAAATTATAAGACTATAATGTCATTATTGAGCAAAAAAATTGTGAAAGTGTATATATAATAGTTGGTCAAAGTTTATCATCTGAAAATGAGGTTTAGTTGTATTGACCTTAATTATGAATTTACCATTATATATCAAAAGTCGGTGGCTACTTCTTTTGATTTTCCACCCTTCCACTTTTTTTTCATTTTTCATATTTAGTCCTTTGTTTATAAATTAATATTCTTTATATCTTATTTGACTTTCTTCTATTGGACATATTATATCCATTTATTTTGGAAAATGGCAATTTCTTTCCTATACTTTTTAAAATAATGAAATTACCCACATAAGTTTTGGTCTTTTAAAAATGTTACTTTCATCCTTCCATTTTACACTCTATTTTTTAAAAGAGTAAATTACACTAATGGTCCATATGGTTTGGGGTAATTTGCGTGTTTCGTCCTTAACTTATTTTTTTAACTCGGAAGGTCCCTACTGTTTGTTTTTGTCATGTGTTTGGTCCCTACTATTTGTTTTTGTTACGCGCTTGGTACCTATCTTACCTAAAAAGACTATTATTTAAATAAGAAAAATGATGAGGTAGGTAAGATAAGGTGAGGGGGATGTGGTTGAGGGTGTATTTATTTAAATAAATTAAAAAATCAAGGGTAAAATAGTTTTTTTAGGAAGAACAGGGACCAAACGCGTAACAAAAACAAACAATAGGGACCTTCTGAGTTAAAAAAATAAGTTAGAGACCAAACGCGTAAATTATCCTAAACCATAGGGACCATTAGTGTAATTTACTCTTTTTAAAATGTCGTCTTTATCCCAGGAACTTTGAATTTTTCTAGCATATCACTTTAACCCCTTTCATTTCTTAAACTTTCCTTTTTACTCCTATACAATATGATGTGAATTGTAATAGAGATTTAGAAAGCAATCATGATTATTGTAACACTGAATTTTTCAAACAAAATTTTCGATTTTTATAAAAGCATAATTCTATCAATATTCATAGAAACAACCCCTTTTTAATTGTTCAACAATATATAACAAAATCCCAAGATCAAAATGTCAAGCTCCAAACGTGTGTGTACGGATCAAGCCGGCGCCTTCCCACGGTCGTCACTAGTACCTGAAACAAATAACATCAACACTGTAAGCACAAGGCTTAGTGAGTTCCCAAAATACTACATATAACACATATTAGCCACACGAGGCTATGACTCTGTGGGTCCGTGCACCCAAACTCTGTGAACCCTCAGGTTCTAACTCTGTGAACCTTCCGGTTCTAGCTCTGTAAACATGCACAGCATCAAACACATAAAAGTAATGCAGTACAACACATAACATACATGGCATACAAATACTCTAACACATAACTCTGGTTACCTACTCAAGGTAAAGTATAGTGAGAAGACTCACCTCGTGTGTCTCGGTAAACCGTAACCCTGAAATCACTAAACACTCGATCCACCGAGCTGCAGTCCCCCTATAGCACAATATATCTCTAATTAACACTTTCTCAACTAGGGTTGACCATACCATAACAGGACAATCTAGGTCAACGGTCAACTTGACCGGACTCGGCGAGTGCACTATAGCGACTCGGCGAGTCTGAGCGCAATCACCAATTTCCCTGAAACCCTCTCTTGACACGTCGAGCATCCCTTCCCAACTCGACGAGCTCCACCTGGCACGAGTTGTGGGGCCACCACGACTCAACTCGCCGAGTCTCAAGAACGACTCGGCGAGTCCGGTTTGACTCGGTCCACCTGCCCATCCTGACTCCCCCTTGACCCACTGAGTTCACTCATCCCAACTCGGCGAGGCCACTCGCTGAGTGGTCGTGCAACATTCAAGCTACTCGCCGAGTCTGTTCTTCGGACTCGGCGAGTCCGTGCCATGCACTGACTCAATCTTGCTCTAAAGGCCAGATCCAGTCCACTAATCCATAGATCCAGTCCCCCCATGCTTATTTAGCACGTAAAGTCACAATCTTGATGCATAAACAACCTCTACATGATCACAAATGATGATTTTGACTCTATTACTTCAACACAAGGCCAAGGACTCCATTTTCACCCATAAAGCTTGATGAGTGAGGCCCTCTGGACCTCTATGGATCCAGATCCATGGTCTCAACTCAAAGAGGGAACAAAAGGGCACCAAATCACCCCATAAATGATCATATTAAGCCCTAACTTGCATTAAGTTTCATCAAACAGGAAATGGTCCGAAAATAATACCTCTAGAGTGATGATCCAAGCTCCAAATCCACGAAATAGCAACCTCCTTTGCTTCCTCTTGCCTAGAGCCTCCTTCTTCTTGCTAAACAACACTCACAAGGTCAAGATTTGCTCTCAATCCTTCACCAAACGTTCAAGAACTCTAGGGACACACTCTGGGGGTTGGATGAGCGCAAATGACGGCCATAAGGCCCCTTAAATAGGCCACAAACCCGGGGATTTAGGGTTTCATAACACAGCGCAGACTCGCCGAGTCCATACCCTGGACTCGCCGAGTCCAAGCGCGCACCTTCACTCGATCCCGCGTCCCTACTCGGCGAGTCTGAGCCCTAACTCGCTGAGTCCCTCTTACAAAATAACATAATTAAACTTTCATCATACCTGGTAAAAATCCGGATGTTACAACTCTCCCCCACTAGAACTGGACTTCGCCCTCGAAGTCCCACTCTAAAACAGCTCCGGATGCTGCTCCCGCATCATATCCTCCGATTCCCAGGTCATCTCTGATCCCTTCCGATGTTGCCACTAAACCAATACCAGAGGTACCTCCTTGTTCCTCAAAACCTTGATCTTCCGATCCCTAATAGCCACTGGTCTCTCCGCATAGTTCAGGCTTGCATCAACCTGAATATCCTTAAGTGGAACCACTGCCGACTCATCGGCTATACATTTCCTTAACTGCGATACATGAAAAGTGTTGTGAATCTGTCCCAACTCTACTGGTAACTCCAGCCGATAGGCTACCCGGCCCACCCTGGCGATCACACGAAACGGGCCAATAAACCGGGGTCCCAATTTGCCCCTCTTCCTGAACCGGATCACTCCTTTCCAAGGAGAGACCTTCATGAGAACAAAGTCACCGACTTGAAATTCCAACTCGGACCGGCGCCTATCCGCGTAACTCTTCTGCCGGCTCTGAGCGGTCAATAACCTCTGCCTGACCAGCTGTATCTGCTCTGTCGTCTGATTCACGATCTCTGTACTGCCCATTACCCTTTGCCCAACCTCTCCCCAACATATGGGAGTCCGACACCTCCTACCATATAACAGCTCAAAGGGCGGCATACCAATGCTCGAATGATAGCTGTTATTGTAGGAAAACTCCGCTAGAGGCAAATACGAGTCCCAACTACCCCCAAAATCCAATACACAAGCTCGAAGCATGTCCTCGAGTGTCTGTATCGTTCGCTCACTCTGACCGTCGGTTTGGGGGTGGTATGCGGTACTAAAATGCAACTTAGTACCCAATTCCTCATGAAATTTCTTCCAAAAACGGGAAGTGAAACGCACATCGCGGTCTGAAGTAATCGAGATCGGCACCCCATGCCGAGATACAACCTCCCTCACGTAAACCTCCGCCAACTTCTCTGCTGAAGAACTCTCACTGATGGCAAGAAAGTGAGCGCTCTTTGTCAATCTATCCACAATCACCCAAATTGCATCAACTCCTCTGGCAGTCCTCGGCAATTTGGTGATAAAGTCCATAGTGATCTGTTCCCACTTCCACTCGGGAACCTCCAATGGCTACAACTTGCCATGCGGTCTCTGGTGTTCGGCCTTTACCCTTCGACAGGTCAAACACCTCTCGACAAACCATGCTACATCCCTCTTCATACAGGGCCACCAATACTCCTTCCTTAGATCCAAATACATCTTCGTGGCCCCGGGGTGGATCGAAAATTTCGATCTATGAGCCTCCTCCATCAATGTAGCACGGGTACCGCCCACAAACGGTACCCAGATCCTGCCCTGATAAGTCATAAGGCCTCGACTATCCGATACAAACTCAGAAACCATCCCAACAACCCGCTCTCTCTTCTGCATCTCCGGACGCACGGCCTCGGCCTGAGCCCTACGAATGGCATCCAGAACTGGAGTTATCACGGTCAATCTCAAACATACATCTTACAGGGGAGTGCTCTCCGCCCTGCGGCTCAACGCGTCGGCTACCACATTAGCCTTGCCCGGGTGGTACAAGATCTCACAATCATAGTCCTTGACCACATCTAACCATCTCCTCTGCCGCATATTTAGGTTAGGCTGATCCATCAAGTACTTCAAACTCTTATGGTCCGTGTAAATCGTACAACGAACCCCATACAAGTAGTGCCGCCAAATCTTGAGGGCGAACACCACTGCCCCCAACTCCAAATCATGTGTGGGGTACCTCGTCTCGTGAGGCTTCAACTGCCTCGATGCATAAGCTATCACATGACCCTTCTGCATCAATACCGCTCCCAATCCTAGGATCGATGCATCACAGAATACCACAAAACCTTCCATACCTTCCGGAAGGGCTAGTACTGGAGCTTCACACAACCTTTGGCGAAGCGTCTCAAAGGAGGTCTGCTGCTTGGGACCCCATGCAAATGCCACACCCTTCCGGGTCAATCTGGTGAGTGGAACCGCAATCTTGGAGAAATCCTTAATAAATCTCCGATAATACCCTGCCAACCCGAGAAAACTCCGTATCTCAGAAGGTGACCTCGGCACCTCCCACCTCATCACTGCGTCAACCTTGGCCGGATCGACCAATATCCCCTTCTGGTTAACGAGATGTCCCAGAAACTGGACCTCCCGTAACCAGAAATCGCACTTGGAGAACTTTGCGTAAAGCTTCTCCGCTCTCAAAACCCCAAGCACCTCCCTTAGATGCTCCTCATGCTGCTCACTAGATCTCGAATATACCAGAATATCATCGATGAAAACAATCACCGACCGATCCAACATCGGCCGACATACCCTGTTCATGAGGTCCATGAACACAGCCGGGGCATTAGTGAGCCCGAAAGGCATCACTACAAACTCATAATGCCCATAACGTGTCCTGAATGCTGTCTTCTGGACGTCCTCGTCCCGCACTCTCACCTGATGATAGCCCGACCTCAAATCAATCTTGGAGAACCAAGATGCTCCCTGAAGCTGATCGAATAAATCGTCGATCCTCGGCAGCAGGTAACGGTTCTTGACCGTCAGCTTATTCAATTCCCGGTAATCAATACACATGCGATGCGAGCCATCCTTCTTCTTCACAAACAAGATGGGTGCTCCCCACGGCGAGCTACTCGGCCGAATAAACCCCTTCCCCAGCAACTCCTGAAGTTGCGAGGATAACTCCTGCATCTCTGGAGGCGCAAGGCGATACGACACCTTAGCAATAGATGCGGCCCCCGGAACCAAATCGATGCCAAACTCCACTTGCCTCGCGGGAGGCACTCCTGGTAACTCTTCGGGAAATACATCTGGAAACTCCCGCACCACCGGAACTTCCTCCACAGAGCTCGGTCTCTCGGAGATCACTCGCGTATCCATCACATATGCTACATAACCCTTACAGCCCTGCTGTAAACACTGTCTCGCCCTAGCAGCCGAACAAAAGGCTGATCCAGAACGTGTACCCTCGCCGTACACTGAAAGAACTCCCCCACTAGGATCTCGTATAGTCACCAGCTGTCGCTCGCAATCGATAACCGCACCGAATCGGCTCAACCAATCCATGCCCACTATAACACAAACATCACCCATCGCAATCGGAATCAGGTCGATCGGAAACTCGACCCCGAATATCTCCAATACACATCCCCGGAAAACCTCTGTAGCACAAATCACCCAGTCGGCGGCTATGGAAACCCGCAGAGGCCGACTCAATACTCCACGACTAACACTGATGCGCTGACTAAATGCCAAGGGCACAAAAGATCGACTCGCACCCGAGTCAAATAACACTAAAGCAGGTACAGAATTCACAAGGAAGGTACCTAAGCATAGCATGATATAAGCATAATATCTCAACACCATAAACAATAATGAAAAGGAAACATACCAGCCACAACGTCGGGCGCGGCGCGGACCTCTTCCGCAGTCAGCTGGAAGGCTCTCCCCCGAGCCCTCGGTGCCTCGGCCTTCACGGGCCGACTCTCTGCAGCAGTAGCTCTGATGGCGGCGGGAGCAGACCCCTGAGATGCTCCGCGCAGCAGCGGACACTCTGCCTTCCGGTGTCCAGTCTGGTTGCAGTGGAAGCACACTGCAAATCCCTTGGGGCAGTCCTTAGCCATGTGCCCCTCCTTGCCACATTTGTAGCAAGACCCTGCCCGACAGGCGCCATCGTGACCCTTGCCGCACTTCCCACAAGTGCGGCCCTTCTGGCTCCCGGGTCTGGGATCAGCGGGCTTGGCCCGCTTGGCTGCCGGCTGGGACTGTGCCGGTCGCCGATCCCTCCCCATAGACTCCGCCTCCTCCCTGGCCTGAGTCTCAAGCTCAATCTCCCTCTTCCGAGCATTTGCCTAAAGCTCGGCAAATGTCCGGTACGAGGAGTTCGCAGCGAACTCCCGAATATCCCGCCTCAAAATGCTCAGATAACGGCTCATACGTGCCTGCTCGGTGGACACGTGCTCAGGGCAAAACATCGCCCTCTCCTGGAACATCCTCGTAATCGCTGTAACCGACTCGGTACCCTGCTTGAGGGTCAGAAACTCCTGCGCCAGACGTTCCCTCTCCACCTGAGGAACATACTCATCTCGGAACATGGAAGTGAACCTCTCCCAGGTCACTGCTGAAAGCTCAGTCGGTGTGAAATGCGCAGTCACAAACTTCCACCAGTCCTTCGCTCCCAAGCGAAGCTGGTTCAATGCGAACCGAACCTTCAAATGCTCAGGGGACGAGCAAGTGAAGAAGCATCCCTCCATATCAGATATCCACCTCATAGCTGCCACCGGGTGCTGCGTACCATCAAACTCTGGTGGCTTGGTGTTGCTGAACTCCCTGAACAACATCGCATCACCTCCCTGGGGTCTCGCCGCAGCAATCGCTGCGGTAGCTGCTGCAACCGCAGCCTCAGAAAGAGCGGCATAGCGCTCGTCAAACGTCTCAATCAAAGCGGTCTTAATAGACCCGAACATCTCTGGTATCTCGGCTCTGATGACCGCAGCCACCTCCTCATGAATGATCTGTCGAATGTCCTCATCACTAGATCCGGCATCCTCCGGCATGTGTCGTGTCCTCACCATGATCAACCTCTGAAATACAACATGCGATCATTAGAATTTACTCGAACACTCTTACATTCAACAATCCACCCCTCCTTGATTCTTGGCATCCCCAGATTCTTATTTGAACTGTGTACCGCTCCGGTGCTTTTAGTAGTACGGGCCCAATACTACTGTCTGCACCGTCTCGGTACACACTCCAAATCGTCCTCTTCGGATCCCAGTCCCCAAGTACTCTATTATACTTAAATCTCTCTGAACAGATCTCACACAAACCCTAGCTGCTACTTAATTACTCTCAGCGTCTCATAGCAGCTCACCATTCCCTAAGCTAAGGCATCACAAAACAGGCCACTCTAGCCCTATCAGCAATACCTAGCCTACTCTAGCATGCACACACATCACAATAATAGTTATTACATAACAAAAGATATTTTGGGAATTCACCGTTCGGGCGCTGACTGATCGTACACACGCTTCTTCCTGGAAAACCCTTTACTATTAGAAAATTTTGGTTTTTTTATTTTGAAAATATCTCTTCATTTCCTCAGTTTGAGTTCAAATACCCCCGAAGGTGTACCCGAATCCCTCAAACCAAGGCTCTGATACCAATTTGTAACACTGATTTTTTCAAACAAAATTTTCGATTTTTATAAAAGCATAATTCTATCAATATTCATAGAAACAACCCCTTTTTAATTGTTCAACAATATATAACAAAATCCCAAGATCAAAATGTCAAGCTCCAAACGTGTGTGTACGGATCAAGCCGGCGCCTTCCCACGGTCGTCACTAGTACCTGAAACAAATAACATCAACACTGTAAGCACAAGGCTTAGTGAGTTCCCAAAATACTACATATAACACATATTAGCCACACGAGGCTATGACTCTGTGGGTCCGTGCACCCAAACTCTGTGAACCCTCAGGTTCTAACTCTGTGAACCTTCCGGTTCTAGCTCTGTAAACATGCACAGCATCAAACACATAAAAGTAATGTAGTACAACACATAACATACATGGCATACAAATACTCTAACACATAACTCTGGTTACCTACTCAAGGTAAAGTATAGTGAGAAGACTCACCTCGTGTGTCTCGGTAAACCGTAACCCTGAAATCACTAAACACTCGATCCGCCGAGCTGCAGTCCCCCTATAGCACAATATATCTCTAATTAACACTTTCTCAACTAGGGTTGACCATACCATAACAGGACAATCTAGGTCAACGCTGGTCAACGGTCAACTTGACCGGACTCGGCGAGTGCACTATAGCGACTCGGCGAGTCTGAGCGCAATCACCAATTTCCCTGAAACCCTCTCTTGACACGTCGAGCATCCCTTCCCAACTCGACGAGCTCCACCTGGCACGAGTTGTGGGGCCACCACGACTCAACTCGCCGAGTCTCAAGAACGACTCGGCGAGTCCGGTTTGACTCGGTCCACCTGCCCATCCTGACTCCCCCTTGACCCACTGAGTTCACTCATCCCAACTCGGCGAGGCCACTCGCTGAGTGGTCGTGCAACATTCAAGCTACTCGCCGAGTCTGTTCTTCGGACTCGGCGAGTCCGTGCCATGCACTGACTCAATCTTGCTCTAAAGGCCAGATCCAGTCCACTAATCCATAGATCCAGTCCCCCCATGCTTATTTAGCACGTAAAGTCACAATCTTGATGCATAAACAACCTCTACATGATCACAAATGATGATTTTGACTCTATTACTTCAACACAAGGCCAAGGACTCCATTTTCACCCATAAAGCTTGATGAGTGAGGCCCTCTGGACCTCTATGGATCCAGACCCATGGTCTCTACTCAAAGAGGGAACAAAAGGGCACCAAATCACCCCATAAATGATCATATTAAGCCCTAACTTGCATCAAGTTTCATCAAACAGGAAATGGTCCGAAAATAATACCTCTAGAGTGATGATCCAAGCTCCAAATCCACGAAATAGCAACCTCCTTTGCTTCCTCTTGCCTAGAGCCTCCTTCTTCTTGCTAAACAACACTCACAAGGTCAAGATTTGCTCTCAATCCTTCACCAAACGTTCAAGAACTCTAGGGACACACTCTGGGGGTTGGATGAGCGCAAATGACGGCCATAAGGCCCCTTAAATAGGCCACAAACCCGGGGATTTAGGGTTTCATAACACAGCGCAGACTCGCCGAGTCCATACCCTGGACTCGCCGAGTCCAAGCGCGCACCTTCGCTCGATCCCGCGTCCCTACTCGGCGAGTCTGAGCCCTAACTCGCCGAGTCCCTCTTACAAAATAACATAATTAAACTTTCATCATACCTGGTAAAAATCCGGATGTTACAATTATATGAATGAAAAGTAAGAACACAAGGAGTAAATATTAATCACATCTTATATTGATGAAGAAACTGATTACAGACTAAGCAGAGAAAAACCTTCTCTCTACTTTTAACCTCAGTTCCTATTTATAGGAAACATGAGTGAACAAAAAGTATACTATGTCCTGAACAATATGCTTCGCACAAATGAAGACTTAGTAAAATAACTAACATGAGAAACTCAAAACAAACACTTCGACTTTTACAATAACTAGACTCTACAATCTCCCCCTTTGTAAACAGTCGAAGCTATTCAGTTTGTGAGATTCTGAACAACTGAGTGCATTGTTCTTCGAATTTTTGAATACCAAGTGATGATCTTTTTAAGCTCCTTCCTGTCTCCTTGATTATACTTTGAGCAATTATTCATACAAACAATGAAACTCGTATATTGCGAAGTGGTGTATCTTTCAATCTCTGAGACTTGAAACAAAAATCTATTAGGCTTCCCCTTGGTATCTTTGACTGCAAAAACCTTGCCAAAAGGTTTAAGGCATATTTCCCCGTCTGCATACTTCTTTAATTCTGATTGAGGCAATGTTGATTCCCAAGGAACTGTGACTTGTCTACCACGACCTGATGCGAGTTCTTCATCAGTTAAAGCCACGCATAAAGCCACGAATACAAGCCTGATCGGGAAGAAATTTTTATAAGATAATTTCATTAAGGCTTTCATTTCTCACACATAGAGTCATATGAGGCTTGGGTCAACATGCTGCATCATGCTTCTAGGGACATCCTAACTAGTACATAGTTGAACGAAATGATACCTTCCCATAGACACATAAGCATGACCTTTTCGCATTTTGCTCTTAACTAAAACTGAAAACACATAGAACTTAAAGAACAAAGATAAAAAATATTTTTGTGATTTTGTATTTTTCAAATATAAAAGAACAAAAACGAAATCTAATGTTAACAATCTTAAGAAAATATTTTTGAGTTTTATATTTTTCAAAAATTAAAGACATAATAAAAGAAAATCTTTTTGTTGTTTTTGAATTTTTCAAATATATACAAACAAATGAAAATATTTTTGATTTTTCATGTTTTTCGCAAAGTAGAAACGAACAACATTAAATTGAATCTCAGTTACCAAATGTGCGAATGCGAAGCAATGCGAAACCGCTTATCTCACAGTAACTTCTGAATGATTCTGAATCAGAGCTGCTGAATGGACCTTTCATTCTTGAGTGATAGATTTTGACACTGAATTCGCATCAATCATCCCTAAACCTGCTAAAGTTCTCACAAATGATTTTTCATCAAGAGGTTTAGTAAAAATATCAGTAAGTTGTTCAGTGGTTTTCACAAAATGAACTTCAATATTCCCATCTTCCACATGATCTTTGATAAAGTGATATCTAAGAGCAATATGTTTTATCTTTGAGTGTTGTACTGGATTATGACAAATGCGAATTGCACTTTGAGAATCACAATACAAAGGAATCTTTTTCATATTTATAGCATAATCGCGAAGTTGACTCTAAATCCAGATGATTTGCGAAGTACAAGCAGCAACTGAAATATATTCAGCTTCAACAATTGATATAGCAACACAAGTTTGCTTCTTTGACTGTCAACTCACCAGTTTTCCATCCAATAGTTAACATCCGCCACTTGTACTTTTTCACTCCAGTTAAGTGAGGTTCTCTAGGATTAGCTTGGTACCTAGCACAATTACATACATAAAACATAATATCGGGTCTACTTGCAATCAAGTACAATAAAGACCCTATCATGCTTCGATAAAGTGTTAAATCAACAGTAGGAGTATCTAACGAAGGCGTTAATCTTGTTCCCACTGCCTTTGGTACTCTAAGCTTCTTGCTATTTGTCATTCCAAACTTTTCGAGCAGACCCTTTGTATATTGTTCTTGGTTGATTAAAATTCCATCCCTATTATGTCTTATATTTAAACCAAGAAAATAATTAATTTTTCCCATCATGCTCATTTCAAATTGACTTTTCATGAGATTTTCAAATTCAATAGACAATACTGGGTCGGTTGAGCCAAAAATAATATCATCAACATAAATTTGAACAAGCATAAGATGATTCCCAACTTTCTTGTGAAATAATGTGGGGTCAACTGATCCTTGTTTAAATTTAGATTGTTTCAAAAAAAATTTAAGTGTTGCGTACCAGGCTCTTGGTGTTTGTGTTAACCCATAAATTGCTTTGTCTAATATGTAGACATGATCAGGATGTTCCTGATTTATAAATCCTGGTGGTTGTTCAACATAAACTGTTTCTTCTAGTTCTCCATTTATGAATGCACACTTAACATCCATTTGAAAAATGTCAAAGTCTTTGTGAGCTGCATAAGCTAAAAATATGCGAACTACTTCGAGTCTTGTGACAGGAGCAAATGTTTCTTCATAGTCTATTCCTTCTTGTTGCGAATAGCCTTTAACAACTAATCTAGCTTTATTTCGAATAATATTGCCTTCTTTGTCAGTTTTATTTTTGTAAATCCATTTTAATCCGACAATCGAAACATCTGGAGGTTTAGGAATTAGTCTCCAAACCTTGTTTCGTTCAAATTCAACCAGTTCAGATTGCATAGCAACAACCCAATCTGAGTGTTCCATAGCATTCTTTACTGTCTTTGGCTCTATTTTCGAAATAAAAACATTAAACATACAAAATTATTGATTCACATTCAGTACCTCATTTTTCGCACGAATTTGAGCTCTTGTCAACACACCATCTTGTGGATTCCCAATCACCTGTTCTTTGGGATGATTCCTTGTCCATTTCTCAAGTGGAAGAAAATCAGGATTGAATTCCAATGGTGCATCTTCGTACATATCTTCATTTTCAGATCCTGCAACAGAAAAATTATCATTTAATTCATGAAATTCATCATTTTCATCAATATTAATTGTCTCTGTTTCATCATGCTTCCCCTCAACATAATGTTCATCTTGATGCTCCCCCTCAAAATGATGTTCTGATTGAAATTGTGAATACTCCCCTCAACTTAGTGATTCATAGTCTCATTCTCCCCCCCGAAAGTTTGTTGTCCCTGTACATTTGTGATTGAATGCTCCCCCTCCATACAAACTTCAGGCACACTTTGTCAAGATATTGACTTTGTTGTAATTGTTGAATCATTAGTATGTTTTGAGGATTCTGATGTTTGATTATTAGGAGCATTAACTTCCGCATCAATTGCCCTGTCAGAAATTCCAAAAATTAAGTCATAATCAAAATCATTGATATCTGAATTTTCAATTTGAGTATCTGAACCAACAAGAATTGATTTATTTTCAAATTTAGTATCCATTTGTTTAAGATAGTAATCATCGAAGGTTAGGTTGAAAGTTTCTTCAACTTTTCTTGCTCGCTTGTTTAACACCCTGTAGGCAACTGAATTTTGCGAATATCCTAAGAATATGCCTTCATCAGCTTTAGCTTGGAATTTGGTCAAGTTATCTTTTAGATTCATTATAAAACACCTGCAACCAAAAACATGGAAAAATTTTACATTAGGTTTTCGATTGTTAAGTATTTCATATGGAGTAATATTGAATCTTCTATGAATAAAAGAATGATTCTGAGTAAAACAAGCAGTCGACACAGCTTCAGCCCAAAGATATTGAGGAAAGTCCGCATATGTTAGCATGGTTCTTGCTGGTTCACATAGAGATCTATTTCTTCTTTCAACAACACCATTTTGTTGTGCAGTGTATGGGGATGAGAAATTATGCGAAATGCCTTTGGCTGTGAGAAATGAATCAAGCGTTTGATTTTTAAACTCAGAACCATTGTCACTTTTAATTCTACGAACATTATTTTTAAGACTCATCTCAATCATTTTGATAAAATCAATCATCGTCTGAGCAACTTCAAATTTTAACTTGAGAAACAATACCCATGTAAATCGAGAAAAATCATCAACAATAACTAAAATGTACCTCTTTTTATTGATTGTAGCAACAGTCGACGGTTCACATAAGTTAATGTGAAGAAGTTCCAATGGTTCCATGAATTTTGAATCTATCACAATTGGATTACCTTTTCTATGTTGTCTTCCTTGTTCGCAAGCTGCACACAAAGTATCATTGTCAAATTTTAATACAGGTAAACCTCTAACTAAATCATTAATGACAAGCTTGTTAATATTGCAAAAGTTCAAATGAGACAATCTTCTATGCCAAAGCCAGCTAACATCATTAGAGGCCTTTGACAATAGACACACTGCAGGTTTGCCCACAATCGGTTTGATGTCGAGTGTGAACATGTCTCTGTATCTTTTAGATTTGAGAAGTACTTTATTTGTCACTACTTTTGAAATAATACTTCCTTCTTCATTAAACACAACCTGATTTCCAGTACCCACAACAAGTTTCGAAACACTAATCAAGTTATGTTGAAGACCTTCAACATAAGCAAATCGGTTAACTGTGAATTATCCCTTTGTGACTTTTCCATAACCTTTCACTTGACACTTGTGATTGTTTCCAAATTTGACTACTCCTACATTTTCCAAGCTTCTATAATATCGCAAGTTTTCCTTTCTTCTAGTCATGTGACGAGAGCAACCACTATCAATATAACATTTCACATCATATTGCTTTTCACATATCACCTGCATTTAATGAAAGAATTTAGGAACCCAAGATTTGTTGGGTCCTTCATTAGTAGCACTGAACAGATTCTTTGAATTTAAAAACCACGTTTTCACTTTGTCTGTAACATTATCAATTAAATCAACATCATAAAATCTAGATATTGAAATATAGTTGTTCGATAGTTTTGGATTACCATTGACTTTTACCTCATCCTTCACAACATTCGCAACTCTCACAACTGGTTTCCACTTTTGTACTGGAACTTACGAATCATGAGATGATGAACTACCAGTATAAGACTCATTCACAAACTTGTCAAATGCAACCTTTCTCTGTTGTTTTGAAAACTTTCCATTTTGGTATTGTTTTCCTTGCCCTTCAAACCAATTATTGAACATATATACATCAGATTTTCCTTTTGTATATGAAACTTTGGTTGGTTTTGTGATTGAAGGATTTGGAAAATTTGGTTGTTTGGGTGAAAATCTTAGTTTTGTTTGATTTTTGACATTCAAAGTTGGTGAATTATTCGTTAATTTTCTAACACTTTGAAACTTTGTCAACAGAATATATTAATTTGTAAAAAACTGTATCCTTTTGTTTATTTGTTCCATGAAATTTTGATGGTTTTGTTCTAGAAATTTGTGCTTTCGCAACTTTTGATTTATCATTAGTCACAACTTGCCAAAAGATTGCTTTTCTTGCTTTTCTTTTTGAAACATTGTTTTCTTTTGAATACTCTCCAACCATCAACTTAAATTCATGATAATTTAATTTCACTTCCATCTTTGGTTTTTCATCTTTTTCAAAAACTTTGTTTTCGGTTACACTTTTAACCATCCATTTTTGTGATGATTTTTGATTTTGAAAAAGATAAGAGTTTTGAGTTAAATTGTTTTCTACCGTATTTTGAAATGCAAAGAAACCTTCGGTAGTTGACCTTTTGTTATCATTTTCAACCATTTGATTGAATTCAGGCTTGATTTTCTCAACATTTCCAGTTGTGACGAAGACTTGGTTTGGAAAATTCTGTTATCAGTGCATGTAAAATTCGGATAGACCACAGTGTTGGTTTCCAAATAATGTGAACCTTTGTCATTAAGAACTTTGTCAAATTCTTTTGTATCACCAAACACTTGATTAACAACAACACGTTGAGGTGATTCATGCAAATCTTTCGCATCTTCTTTGTCTTCACTAGTGTCATCTATCTTACAACTTTCAACTTCCACATTATCAAAGTCACAAGTTTGCGAAGTAGAGACTTTATCATTTTCATCCTTTACTATCGAATCAACCATAATTTCTTTACCTTTGACCTTTGATGTGATATTAATGATTGATAAGTTTGATGTGATATTAATTGAGAATTTTTCAGAAAAAAACTTGAAAAACTTGATGATTTTGTGAATTGATCACTGATTGCTAATTGATCACTCGACTAAACAATTGAAATGCAGAATCGATTCAAATATGAAGATCAAGAGTGATTTTCATAAGACAGAATTGCAAGTTTGGTCCCTGTGGTATGTCAAAAATTGGATGTTTGGTCCAAAAAGTTTTGGGGTTGTACTGGTGGTCCAAAAGCTTTGATTTGTTGTGGAATTGGTCCAAAGGCTTAACAGCCGTCTACCCCCTCCGTCTGTGTGAGGGTATTTTTGTCAATTCACGCTCATTCCTTTGATATCTTATTAAATTAAACCTCATCATCCTAATTAATTGATACCTGCCGCCAAATCCTCTGTGCATTTCGTCGATCGACTCTCCTGTCACTTTCATCTTCATTCGTTACCCAGAAGCCCTAACCTCCAAGTTGAGTTTTTTACTGTGATCGGTGTTATTTCAGTGTATGAACATACCAATGTGGAATATAAGGCTCTTAGACAAACCGTTCAACGCAAAGGTGGCTTATGGTAAGGATTTTGTAATTTCTCTGTACATTACATGTTTTGTATGTGAAATCATGCTTCTGAACTTATTTTTGTTGTTGGTTTGAAGATGGCCACCCAACATTATTTACCATCAAGCTATACCATGGAGGTGAGTTCACCAAGTTTCCTGATGTTCAATACATTGACGGAAGTGTGAACTATGTTGACATGGTGGATATAGACACGTTTTCAGTTCATGAGTTGGATGCTATCATGAAAGGGTTCAGGTACGGTGTTCCTCCTGTGATTTACTATCACTTCCTTGTGCCTGGTGGAGACTTCCACTTTGGTCTTAAACCCTTAGGCAATGATGATGATTTACGAACTTTTGCCCAATATGTGTGTGATCACAAAATCATGAGGGTATATACTGAACATGGTGAGACAAAGTTACTTACCTACTTTATGAATCCTAAACCTGTTAAGAAGGTAACTATTGTACAAATGGATGAAATAGATGAAAATGATGACAATGAAAACCACACAGCTGAGGTACAAGAATTTCCAAGCCCACCTAGATCATCCCCTGTTGAGGTTGAGGTACAACCATTACATGTCGAGGTTCATGATAGACAAAAAGAGCTTATTGCCAATGACTTTATGGAGGCAGCTACAGAATTTGATATTGGTTTGTATCAAAAGATGTTACAATCAAATGCAGATGTTCATGAACATGTACAAGTAGAAGTGGAAGAACATGTTCAAGATGAAGTAGAAGAACATGCACAAGTAGAAGTAGAAAAAAATGTACACGATGAAGTGGAACTGGATCATGGACATGAGGCTACCATGGAAGACAACTTGGATAATTACATGGATAATTACATAGACAACAACATGGATGATTACATGGAGACTGAAATGGAGCATGACAATGGGAGCAAATCTGATGGAGAAGATGGGAGCATATCTGATAGGGGAGAGGGTAGTCACTGTGATGAGGAAAATGACAGTGAGGATAGTGATTGGGTGGATGAGGAGAATATCATTCCTGAAGTTGAAGTGGATATGAGGGATTTCCACATGAGCATTGACACTGAAGCAGAGTTTTTTGAGAAAAGACTAAGGAATAGCATGGAGAAAGATAGAAATCAGGAGCATGAAGATATGGAGTTGGATGTTATTGACAATGATGAATGGGATTCAACAGATGATGATTCTGAGATGGGCAAGAAGAGAAGACAAGTTATTAAAGAATTAGGTAAGGAAAAAAGGTGTTCTTTAGGAGAAGTTCATAAACCAACATTTCGTATAGGACAAAAATATAAAAGTAAAAAAGAGTTGAAAGACAAAATTGCCCATCATGCCTTGGAAACCAGGAATAATCTTTTTATTAAGAAAAATGATAAACTTAGGTTGCGGGCCACATGCAAAGGAAAAGTAGTATTCAATGAGGGGCAAGTGGATGGACCTACCACTGGGAAGAAAAGTAAAGGCAAAAGTAAAAAGACAAAGACAAGTACTGAACTGTCTTGTCAGTGGGTTTTGCAAGCATCTAGGAAAAGTGAGGAAGAAAGTTGGTGTGTGAAAATCTACCAACCTGAGCATTCATGTCTCAATACAAGAAAGGTAAGAACGGCCACAACAAACTTCATCTCTAAACAGATTATGGATCTAGTGGAATCTAACCCAACTGTGCCAATCAAAGCTGTACAAGAACTACTTCAGAAAAGATATCAGGTGAGCTTCTCCAAAGACAAGGTATTTAGGGCTATAGCAGATGCCAAAAAACATGTGATGGGAGACTACACAAAACAATATGATGTGCTGAGAGATTACATATTAGAGTTGCAGTCCACAAATCCTAACACAACTGTGAAACTGGAACTGGTTCCAGAACCAAATCTTGTAAATGCAACTTCAAGATGTTTTCAGAGAATTTATATTTGCTTGGGTGGAATGAAAAAGGGGTTCAAAGCATGCTTAAGGGATTTTATTGGTTTAGATGGGGCCTTCATGAAAGGAGCTTACCTAGGGCAGATCATGACTGCAGTTGGCTTAGATTCTAACAATGGTATATACCCATTGGCATACGCCATTGTTGAGTCTGAGAGCACACAAAGTTGGAAATGGTTTCTAGAGTACCTGGAAGATGATTTGGACCTGTCACAACTTTCAAACTTCACTTTCATAAGTGATAGACAAAAGGTAATAGATTTCCTTGATGTATTTTAGTTTTCTTATTACACTTGAATTATACTAACCACAGTTTAATGACTTTGTAGGGCTTAATTCCAGCCATTGCACAGTTGTTCCCGGTTGCTGAACACAGATTCTGTCTTAGACATATCTATGAAAACATGAGGAAGAAATGGAGAACTACTGAGTACAAAGAAAAGTTATGGAACTGTGCCAAAGCCACAACAGTGCAAGAATTCAATCGTTTGATGAAAGAGTTTAGTGAATATGACATAGAAGCTTATGAATGGTTGAAGAAGATCCCACCACAACATTGGGCTAGAAGCCATTTCACAGGTAGACAACTCTCAATTCAGTGCTAAGTTACACAAATTTTTTGTATGCTGTTCTAAATAATAATTATCTTGCAGGTAGACCAATCACAGACATGCTTTTAAATAACCTATGTGAAGTGTTTAACAGTAAACTGATAGAAGGTAGGGATAAACCAATAATCACATGCTTAGAGTACATTCGGGAGTACATGATGAAGAGGATTTCCAATGTGATAAAGGTTCAACAGAAGTGTGCAGGTCCATTGACTCCAACAGCAACAAAGATCATGGAAACAAACACAACAAATGCTTCTAACTACATAGCCAGGTGGAATTCCTCAGACAAGTATGAAGTACAAGGACCATGGCAAGATCAACATGTTGTTGACATGGGCCAAAGGGTATGCAGCTGTAGGAAATGTGAATTAACAGGAATTCCTTGTAGGCATGTGATTGCAGTCTTATTTGATAAAGCTAACAATGGTGAGGATGTGGGTGAACTTTACACTTATGTACACAAGGTGAATTGGCTTGAAACCTGGAAAGAGGCTTATTCCTACAAGGCAGAACCAATCAAAGGTCGTATCATGTGGCCTGTTAGTGATTGTCCAATAAAGATCAGCCCTCCTCCACATCGTAATTAGCCTGGTAGGCCCAAGAAGAAGAGGCAAAGATCCATGGAGGAAAAATCTCAAAGTCAGAGCTAAACTCAAAGTCAAAGTCAAACAATTGGTGCTAGTGGTATAGATGGTCATGGTCCAGGGGGCAGTGGAAAACTCACAAGGAAGTTCATTACTGTCACTTGTAGCAAGTGTAAAAACAAGGGACATAATGCAAGAACATGTAAGGGGCAATGAGGAAATTGATGTGTTGTCTGTTGGATTAAGATGATGTAATGTGTTACTTTTGGGAACCATTGTGTTGTTCTTTTGGGTGTCTGTTTAATGGTTTTGATGTTTTTTGGACAACTTTACCCTCCGTTTAGAATGATGTTTTTTTGGTCATGTAACAAGAATTTGGTATGTGCAAACAATGGTTATTAACTTTGGATGTTCTTTTGTTTATGCATCATTGTCCTTTACTTTTTAGCATCTTTATGTTACTATTAGGTTATGTTAAGCATTAACAGTTTGTCCCATCACTGCTATGTCTAGTAGAACCAAAATATTTGGATGTTTGAAACAAATAACTTCATTACCCACTAACCATAACAATGCATTCACTTTCATGTCCAAAAGAGTACATTCACAAACATAGCAATTTTCCCAAATCTACCACAAAATAAACCACTAAAACATGGAAGAACTACTTCATCAGAAAAAAACGAACCCAAAAAAAACCCAGCTACATATCAGGTACAACTTTAGTTTTGATTTTTCTTCCTTTATTTTTCCAATATCATACTTGAACATTTGATTTTCTTCCTTCAATTTTCCAACTTCAGTCTTTAGCTTGTTGATTGATCTCAGCAACCCAGGTATTATTGATTTTGATCGTTCACACATTTGAGGGTCGATCCATCCCACAAACCCACATGTCGAATCCTAGCAAAATATAAGAAGGAATTGAGTGATCAGTGAAAAATCTTCATAACCAACCACATGAATACTAACCTCTTTAGGGCATCCCCAAAAACGTCGACCAGGGTTCTTATCAGTCCAAGCCATTCGCACTATCGCCATTTGACCACAAAAACACCTCACCATTGTTGATTTTGAGTTTGGAAGACACGATTTTGATTTTAGCAGGAGGAGATATCGATTTAGGGAAAAGATGAAACACATGTTCGATCTATTAATAAGGAGAGTAGACGTTAGGGGGGGTTTAATTTAATAAGATATCAAAGGAATGAGCGTGAATTGACAAAAATACCCTCACACAGACGGAGGGCGTAGACGGCTGTTAAGCCTTTGGACCAATTCCACAACAAATCAAAGCTTTTGGACCACCAGTACAACCCCAAAACTTTTTGGACCAAACATCCAATTTTTGACATACCACAGGGACCAAACTTGCAATTTTGTCTTTTCATAACCAAAATGCGCGGAATTTTTTTTTGAATAAAAACACTACTCAAAAACCAAATGATTCTAAAATGAAAAGCAGATCAACGCAGCTTGAATCCTACTCTGATACCAATTGATGTGAATTGTAAACGAGATTTAGAAAACAATCATGATTATATGAATGAAAAGTAAGAATACAAGGAGTAAATATTAATCAGATCTTATATTGATGAAGAAACTGATTACAGACTAAGCAGAGAAAAACCTTCTCTCTACTTCTAACCTCAGTTCCTATTTATAGGAAACATGAGTGAACAAAAAATATATTAAGTCCTGAACAATATGCTTCGCACAAATGAAGACTTAGTAAAATAACTAACATACGAAACTCAAGACAAACACTTCGACTTTTACAATAACTAGACTCTACACAATATAGTCATTTAGTTACCACCTCTCGACTTTGTAAAATACCAATTTCAAGCCCTCAGGCTTTTAGCTATGCAATCTTAGTTTTTTTATTTTTATTTTTTATCTATATATATATATATATATATATATATATATATATATATATATATATATATATATATATATATATATATAATGCTTATTTTTAAGCATTTTGCATGACATGACTTTGTTCCCAGACTTCTATTATTTGGCAACTGAAGTCCTCCTAAGTTCCATACATGACTTTGGTTCCTGACTTTAATGGTTTGGCAACATAAGCCGTCTTAAATTCTTTTTTTTTTAATCGAAAGAATTCATCTTCTTAAATCCATTACTGCCGCCGCAACGCGCGGCAGATAAAATCCTAGTTATTATTTAATTGCTTCTACAATTGATGATATGGGTGTAGGTGAATAAAGTAATATTTCAGATGAAAGTGGAGATTTTCAAAGTTGAAAATCATGGTATGTTCGAATTAAAGAACAATGCTATTTTAGTACTTGAATATTAATTGTTATGATAAGTTGGAAAATTGTTAAGTGATGGAATTGTCAATTATTTGAGGATTTAAATAAGATTCATTAAAATTGGTGGACATTTTTTTTTCTTTAAATCAAATAATGGAGCTTTGATACAAAATAGATGACTATAGATAAATGTGATAGATCCTCTTTACGATTTTAGCTTGTCATTGAAGCCGTAGGAGAAGAATAAGATATTTTCAGCTGAAGTTGTGAGCTTTGGGTGGAATAAAGAAATGTAAACCTTCATTTTCATGTTTTTGCATCATCAAGGATTGCCAAAAATCCTTTATTGATCTCACAGTGTATTATTCTCTTCCATAAGTGTATGGTTCGTCGAGAAATGAAAGAAATCTGGGTTTCATTGGTGATTAGGGAATTAAAGGTTGTTTCATGATTGTGAAGGTGTTAGAACTTTATATATAAAGTAATTGCAAGTTGGCAATTTCTTTTGTATCCCACATTGGTGGGGGGAAGAAACTTTTGTGGGTTTATAAGCCTATTCCCCTGGTAAGTTTTCAAAGGCTTTAGTGGATCAAAGGAATGGGCCAAGCCCACGCACCTAGCCTAGCCTAGCACTAGCCGATGCTGCAAGTGCACGAAATGGTGCGATTTAGGCGCACTTTTCACTTCGCACGCTGTTGAGGAGCTTTTATTTTTTGACGAGTTCGGATCAATCCGGTTTGACCAATCCAGTCAAATGGTTAACCGCCGTTGACTTCGTGGAGGCCTAGTCAGGGTATTCTAGAAGGATCAGGAAACGGCTTGCTTGGAGAGCAAGCTGTCGCTCTAGGTTTTCTGGGGCCGGCCTATGGGGGCCCGTTTAATGCCTTCTAGGGTTACAATACTTATAAATACAACTCCCTAGGAACCGCATTTACACCTCTCGAAAATTTGAAAGCTTTCTCCCTCTCTCTGCGTTTTTTCCTAGTTTCCAAGTAGTCGCTTTGTGTTTGTCGATTTCCAATACTATTGGAATATCAATCAAGCTGCATTAAATCCTGGGGTTTTACTTTGTTGCTTACAGCCAGTAGAAGCGAAGTAAAAACATTTAACGACTCGAGTCTGATCCGTGCAGTTGCATCAGGATCAAGATCAGCAATCAACAGGTCGGTTTGACTTTTCTGTCTTGTGATTAATTCGTCCAATAACAGGACAATCTTCTTCTACCTTTCTTATAATCAGATCTAATCGAGAAGGATAGATCTGGTTTCTGGACGAAACTCGGTAAATATAATCATAATAATTGGATCTATTATTCGTAACTAATCGATATATAATTTTCAATATTATTTGTCGGTTTCCTTGCACGTCTATTAGTTTGTTTTATACAACAGAAGGTAGTTAAACAATGTTTCTAATACATCGTATCTACACCTAATCTTATAAATTATCCAAATAGATTTTTAAGTTGATTACAAGTGTTGGAATGGAAAAGTAGACAAAAACATCAAGTTAATATGAATTTGGACAACGACACTATGTTTATAAATCTACACTTTTGTCCCAAATGGGGGGTTGAACCCTCAAACTTTGGCCCACGACATCACTCAAACAACTCTTGATACTGCCACACTACAAACTCTTTAACTTGAGTAATCTGTGTATTAGTCAAGGAAATAATTTTATATATGTTTAAACAGAAGATTAGTTTATGTATTTGATATAGTATAGTTTGTATTTCACAATATATTGTTCCAACATGATTAATCTTCATTGTTCGTTATGATGCTTTTTAATGAAAATTTAATATTGTTTGGTGAGATAACTTCTCAATTAACATCTCGTATAATATAAAATTTAACCATTTAAAAATAGTTCTTAACAAATAACTAATAAGTGTATACTTCACTAAAACGATGCATTAAAACGACCCATGAGTATAGCACTTGTTACAATTACAACATAAACTTACAACTAAAATCATGGATATGCATCTTCGCTTGATTATATTTTTTACTTGAAAACCAATTAAAAAATATATAACAACGAACATATATGTTACCGATTTTGACCATTGAAAAATATACATGAGACAAGTTAATAAAATGTTAATAAGTTATCTGCTATCTTGGATCCTTATCACACAACACTTTTTTCAATGTGAATCTATTATTAGATATTTTTATATCTTCGATCAGAAATCTATATGCCTCCTTAATATGAACATCACTCGTCTAATTATTAGTACTTTAGTGGTTATTGTCATGGATGCATAATGATAAACATGTCATTGTTGTAACAATAAAAAACTTACATATGTGATATGCCGAACAACATTGAACATGTTATCACTTCTAATCATATTAATATATAACATACATATGTGATATGCCGAAACAACATTGAACATGTTATCACTTCTAATCATATTAATATATATTCTCGATATGAACTTATTAACTTCCTTATTTTTTGTGGATGATATATGTGTCTAATTATGCATGATTTGGTTGCTTATAAGGTAACAAGCAATACAATTATGTTTGTTTATCTTTCTAGATAGATATGTCCTATAGATGACTATATCGAAAATCATTTCACTATAGTTATTGTTATGCCCCTCTAATATGTAATATATCTAATTCTTTTTGGATTTCTTTATTGATTAACCTTAAATTAATCAAATCCACATTTTTTAATAAATAAAAACATATCATAACCAGAAAACAGAATATATCTTATTTTTGTACTCTCAAGTTAAGCATTTCAAGATTCAAGTTTTATAGGTTAAAACATTAAAAAGGAAAAAAAAAATGGTTCGTTTACGCTTCTAGTTTTTTTTTCTTTATATGTTCGGAGTTTTGGAGAGGCCCCGACATTCATAAAATCAATGGTTTTTAGGCCTTTCTTATTCTCACATATTTATCAATCTTCATTATGCTTTTTTTTTAATGAATCGATCCCACAGATTGACGGCTCAATCTTCATCAAGCTCTTTTTTTTTATGAATCAATTCTTGTTCTCACAGATTGATGGCTGAATGTTCATCAAGCTCTTTCTTTGATATAAATCCTTGTTGTCACAGATTGGTGGCTCAATCTTCATCAAGCTATTTCCTTTTTTATGAATCAATCCTTGTTGTCACAGATCGACCACTCAATCTTCATAAACAACTTTTTTTTTAAAAAAAATCTGATTGATGAACACTCATCGTTATAGTCGATCATGAAGATCTCGATCAATCGGAATGTTACTAGTTTGGGTTCACCGATACTAAAAATAGAAAACGAAAGAATGATCTACAATCTATTCTGGTATGGAGAACATTGTAGATGCTGTTCATTTCATATGGAATTCCAAATTATGATCTCACAAATGTCGTCAAAGGAGGAAGAAGATTCAATGCATTAAAGGTGAAAATTATAAGTGAATAAGGCGATTCAAACAAGGAAGATCTGGATCTGAAAATTTGTATGAAGATTGAGTTGAAAAAACTCCAACTAACATCAGTGAAGTGAAGTCCGTGTTACAGGTTTTCTTGAGGGGTTCATGTTAGGGGTTCATGTTTTCAACAATTCTGGTAACAACGTAGATTGCTTCCTCATTTATTTATTTGGTTCTCATGATTTTTATGGTAACTATAGCGGTCTATTTTTCATAACCAAAATTTTATTTTTATTAAAGTAAAACTTCCCAATTTATAAATTAATTATTAAGAAAAAAAATTTATTCCAAATTAAATTTATTCAAAATCAGAGTATCATAGAAAACGCGAAATCCTCAATTTTACCTGGAACAATAAATAACTCGATAAACATAAAGTTTAGCGAGTTTCCTCAAAATACCTCATACGTTAAATATACAAGCATTCGTAATATCCCACAACCTCCCGATTAGAATGTCCAAGCCTAATGAGTCCAAAGACTGGAATGCTAACATGCAATGGGTCAAATCAGCCATCGGGCTGGAATGCCTAGAGTTTATTGGCCTACCGCCTCAACACAACCGCTCTTCCTGAGCCTCTGTACCTATGGTTTATAGTCGGGCCGCACTAGGTATCTTGACATACAACACAAAGCAGGACCGCTTCAACCCACTACTAGCATATGTCAACATATAAACAAACAAGGAACAAGTAGGCATAAAATCAGTGTTGTAAAAATCCCGACTAGGTCCCGATTAATCTCCGATTAATCCCTAGGCATTACCCGATCGATTAGAGGGCGCCTAGCGATTAATCCTTGCATACACAATGAGTAAAGCAGTAAAACCCGATTAAATTTTAACACTTTGAAGAAGTTATATCTCAATATAAACTATTTAAGGTATTATTAGTCTTTTATTAATCATATTAACCTATTGTCTTATGATATTAATGGTATTTATGAACTTTTATATGATATTAGTTATCTTTAATTTTTAAAAATTCAGCAAATTAGTAATTAATGGTCTCCGATTAATCCCCCGATTAATCTCTGCCTAACCGAGTAATCCCTTAACCCTAGTCAACCGACTAGCTAATGTCAAACGATTTTTACAAGATTGCATAAAATAGAGACAAATAACAATCATACAGCTCAACATCGTCTACTAGTCCTCTCACAACATACAGTCTCGCTACTAGCTAACCTCCATGAAATGTGTAACCATAAGTACCAAGAGGTGAGATAGCCACCCTAATAGATGATCTTACTCTAGAGCCACAACCAAACAAGGAACATGCAATAAAGCCTAGAGCAAGATTTCTCAGGCTATCCTACATTATTACATACAATCCCTAGAGCATTCCATTCGATGATAACCAACAAGTTCAAATAAACATACAGTTCAACAGATCACTACCACATAGCCACATCCAATATACTAGGGCACCGATCTAAAAGATTACTACAGCATAGCAACATCCTATATACCAGGATACAAATCTAACAGATCACTACAACATAGTAACATACTCGATACCAGGATATAGATCTAACAGATCACTACGTCACAGTAACATACTCGAAACCAGGATATAGATCTAATAAATCACTACAACATAGCAACATACTAAATATCGACGATACATGAATGCATAACCGTTTATACTTAGAGGTGAGATATCCACCCCGATAGGTGATCTTACTATAGAACCACAACCAAAAAAGGAACATGTAAAAAAAATCCCTAATGCATCCCTCTACCAACAGATAATCACTACTTGTGAGCCGATATTGGTGCCTTCGACCCATGATACAATGAGACGAAACTCACCTGAAATGAAGAAACCTGAGAATACTATGTTACGCTCCCTACTATACTGCTTGCTCTCGTGGATCAATTCACATAAGAACCATATAAAATATTAATCACCCAATCAAAACCCTCAAGTTTGACCTAAAGGCAAACCTTGTCAAAAGTGAATGGTTAACGGATTCAACAGAAGTTAAAGTCAACATTCAAGGTCGAAAAGTCAAAATCCCTTCCCAACGTAGTACGCCCTATGTACTAATAGAGTACGCCCAACATACTCTAGTGTTGACAAATAATGGGGCACTGACCGCGTACGCGTAGCATACCACTAGATACGCCAAACGTACGCAACCCAGTCGTAAAACTTCATTACGAGCTTATGCCATTAAGCCCTTGCGTCCAAAACTCATATCTAAGCCCAAAATGATGTTATAAGTCATAGAGTTTCCAACTTTATAAATTTTCATGGATATAAAGTGTTTAATGTCCAAAACGCTAAGTTCTTAATCCAATAAGAACATCTAACACATGCATGTGTTATATACAACGCTCAAGATCATACTTTTATGCATTACAACACTCTGAAATGTCTAAAAGGATGGCTCAAATTACCTAGAGTAACCATACTCATAAAGCCAAGCTAATGGGACCAAAATGTTTATAACTTCAAAGCTAACAAGATCTTTGACAAATCATCATCAAATTAAAAGCTTTTTACCTTAAAATGATACCGAATGGTGATGAGATTCTAAATCTAAGGCGCCTCAATCTTCCAAGGTGGCACTCTCTTCTTCTCCATCCTTTTTAATCACCAAAAATACCCATAAAAATTCAATAACACTCTCAAGGAGGATTAGGGCTCTTGATGGACGAAATGGCAAGTGGATGCTAAAGAGTGAATGAGAAATGAGGAGTTAATGTTGTATATATATATATATATATATATATATATATATATATATATATATATATATATATATATATATATATATATATATATATATATGGACTAAACCCTAATCTTTAGGGTTTATGGATCCACCACGTACGCCTTGCGTACGCAGTGTACGCCCAGCGTTTTAAGGTCCGCCCAAGTATGCCTAACGTACTAAGTCTTTGGCCAAAATTACCAAAATGCCATTAAGGGCCAAAATACAAAAAATTCTCATACTAAGAGTTTAAAAGATAAATATTTGAAAATCGAGATGTTACAATTCTCCCCCTCTTAAACCATACTTTGTCCTCGAAGTCCGTTGCTGCAACTAACTCAGGGTAGTGATCCCGCATCACACCTCGAGCCACTCAGACGGTAGTCTCCGGAACTAGATCTGAACCAACATTCAAATCATTTAGGCAACTACCTTCCCTTACTATCCTTAACCTAATCTTAATGAAACCCACACACCGTGACCAATAACGAATCCTTGACCTGCTAACTTTTACCACTAAAGAAGAACATCATAATTCTTTGAAAATATGGGAATCCAGTACCTCGACTAACTCTCAAACAAGAAAAACTATCTTGAAACTTAGTTATTACAACTTCTCTTTACAATGACAAACATACAAAATCCTTCTGACCCTCAATTACTTGCGGATACCACTGGGAAACAGGACTTCTGACCATTTACTGTTGTTTAACCCTTCACCAAAAAACAAGGTGAGTCCCAACACGAGCCTCAGCCAGATAACTGTTGCAGAAAAAAACACGCAATGCCAACATATTCCACAACTTCCTTGCTATAAGACCCGACCGACAACGAAAACCACAGAGCTAGGGAATCTCGAAACTACAATCACTGAATCAACTCTATCAATATATTTCCCAAGACCAGAAACCCATCAGATGTAAACTTCATAAGCCGTATTCCAGGATGGATATTCATTTATTTGTTGAACCCACCCCTTGTCCTTAACTAAGAACACCACCAAACACGCGGAATGAACTATCCAAAACGTGTCGATCGTGCATTTCAGCCAATTTCAAATCCATAAGATGTCTAAAAACCTTATATAAACCCTTGAGTCCCTAACATACAATTACCAACCATTGTTCCTACGACCAAAGATGACAAATCCAAAAAAATTTCACATCGCACCCAACCTTTATCAGCTCAGTTGTACCCCCACTAACAGCTCGCGAACAAACGGGATTCATAATGCAACCACTCCGCATGAGACTTTCTAAGGCACGACAAATACTCCCAATAACTCTTAACTGCTCACTTATCCAAACCAGTAGGTTTTGTCAGTCCCCCAACTTCCAACAATGCACTAACACTAAAGGTACCACATGTAGAAGAAATATTGGTTTGTATGTGTTTTCTTAACAATCTCCCAAACATACATATCATCCAACTTTTTGGCCGAAGAGCTCTCCCGGATGGCTAAAAAGTGGGCACTCTTAGTCAAACGACCCTCGATGTCAGAATGGGATATAAAGATTCTCCCCCACCTAAATTATGCTAGAATCTGATAACTTCACAATCCGTCGATACCCATACTAATATGAACTCCACCATTTGATTCCAAACATTTAAATCCAAAAACACAGGAGAATCTGAACGCACACAACATTCACAAATACTAATACACATACAATTTGATGACAATGATAATTAATCCATTCATAACAAGAAATCAAATTCAACTAAGCTAATTATGATAATTCCATTCAAATAATCATCTAAGATTACAAATGAACTTTGAAACACAAACAGAAATTACAGATAAATACCAATACCACCACAATTGTTGAATATGATATCTGCCAAGTTAACTCTTGGTCCTCAGGACTCCAGTCGTCCCATGACAACCATCGAGTAACTGCCAAACCAAGGGTGTAGAGTCCAACACCTTACCGAAAAAGTGAAAAGGACAATAAGCTTTGATGTGGCCTTCCTGACCGCAATGGAAAAAAACTCGTGCACTCTGCCTGCATTCTCTTCCAAGATGACCCTCCTTGCCACCCTTGTGACATACAAAAGATCGACACCTCCTTCCAACTAATCCTGAACTCCTACCAGTAGAATTAAATCACTTCGCTGTAGGCTGGGATTGATCCGGAGCCTGACACTGCTCCCTTGTCTGGGTCTCTATCTCAATCTCTCGCCTCCTTACGCCATCCTGAAGCTCAACGATAGAACTGTGGCACTGGATAGACACAAACTGCTGAATATTCGTCTTGAGCATGCCTAAAATCGAGTTATCTGAGCTTTCTCTAAAACAACAAACTCAGGACCAAAAAAAACCCTCTGAGTGAGCCTGTTGGTGATATCCGTCACCGGCTCGGTCGTCTGTCTCAGTTCATTGTACTCCTGGGTCAATCTCTCCGTCTCCACCAGGGGAATATACATCGCACGAAACATCTCCGAGAACTGCTCCCAAGTCACCACAGTCCTCTATTCAGGAGTGTAAGAACCAGTCACCACTCTCCATTAATCTCTTGCCCCCAACCTGAGAAGGTTTTGGGCGCACTTGACCTTCTGGCCACCCGGACATGAACAATTGAAAAAACAACCCTCCACATCAGATAACGATCACATCGCCACAATCGGATCTGAGACCCCATCAAAATCTGGGGGCTTCGTATTGTTGAAGTCACGATACTGGAAAGCTCTTTCTCCTCGAAACCTAATGGCAGCAACAGCCACGATAGCTATAGCACCGATAACCTTAGAAAATGAAACATAATGATCATCAAATAGCTCAATCATTCATAAACAACTCAGACAACTCCGGACTAATATTCTCCAGCAATGATCCTACGAATATTCTCCTCGCTGAGACATGCTCTCCCAGTACCGACGACTCCTAATCCTTAACCTTCAGTAGCCACCATACTGAAAATAAATCAAGGAAAGATCGGACATCACAACATAACACTCAAAACACCAGGCCCAACTCATATTAGTGCTTTAGTAGCCTCAAAATTCCATCTGAATCCTATATGAATCCTGAGCTTTCAATAGTACGTGCCTATTCTACCTTCCGCACCTATCCGTAGTCAATTCAGAATTCATCTTAAGGTCCTAAGTTACTTCATTAGACCACTCCCAGGTGAGCTAATACCCACTCCTCCTACGAGCTACAACTAACTTCCTAGGCACTCTTCTTAGGGTTATCCTTGCTCCCGAACTACAACTTGTTTTTGTTCATGCTTGTTGTATACAATACGAGATCAGATACACTGTCAAATAATCAACTCTTCCCTACGTCCACAACCAAACAAGGAATAAGAAATAAGGCCAAGTCGATCATTCTAAGGCTATTTACTCCCGACCATATTCAACTAATCAACATACACGTAGCAAACACAAAATAAAGTAACATATAACAAGCAACTCCCTATATCATAAGTCAATACTGAACTCAGGCACCTCTATTCAACTGTTTCTAAAAGAACCTTATCCACTAGCGTGCTTTTAAAAAAAATTCACATATCAGGAACATCAAAACTCAGCAAATGTAACATGTATTGGTATTTTGGGAACCACTCTCCTGTTAGAGCTCTGCTAACTGTATACACTGCATCTTCCTATAAATCCAAAGTTAAGTCAAACTCCACATTCCCGATCCCAAGCCAATAATCAAACAAGAACATGACAAGAGACTGAGTCCTTGTCCCTACCCAACCTTTTTATTATATTTTTTTAACGTTTTGTGAAAATTCTCGATTCCTAGTTTGAGACTGGATTCACA